>NW_020455649.1:165231-183517 GCF_003342845.1 Nothoprocta perdicaria
ATAAGTTGAACAGGACCGGACCGAGAACTGACCCCTGGGGGACACCACTAAGTACAGGCCTCCAGCTGGACTCCACACCATTGACAACCACTCTCTGCACCCTGCCATCAAACCATTTCTCAATCCACCTCCCYGTCCACTCATCTATCCCACACCTTTGGAGCTTGCCCAGGAGGATGCTGTGATGAGTTGATTATATGGAATTCATATAATTATAACTCAAACTTCCCAAGTATTTTGGATTCCAAAGGTTCTGAAATGTGAGAATATTTGTAAAAGAAAAATACATGCTAAAGGGACTTTCATTTTTTTTGAGACAAAGTTAAAATTGTATTAACTCTCAACTAGCGCTCAATTACTCACACTCTCTTTACAACTTGAAGGGTTTCATCTAAAAAAAAAAAAAAAAAAGGCTGTTATTCCAAAAGACTGTTATTTCCATTTTCCTTCATTTGAGCCGTAAATGGGCATGCCCAGGGAGGAAAAWTTAAAGAAAATTATTTTTCTCAATTGTTTGGATACACATACTACTTATAGCTGATATTGAAAGATTATGACCAGGGATGCCAAATTACACTTAAAAATAATGACATGACTTGCAAATAGTAGTTAACAAGTTCCTCTTACTTGCCTTCAGTTTTTCTTTTGTAAGATTCTTTATAAAGAATTCGTCTTTACTGGGACAGAGTGGACCAATGACACTTCAGATCCCGTAAGAGCAGCCCCAGCACTTAAGCTAATGGAGAGTTTTCATTATCTATCTCTCTCAAAACACTGTGGTGGCAAGCACTGAGGAAATGACTATTAATCTTCTGCCAGCAGCGGCAGCAGTAATAAAATTCTTTTTTTCCCCCATGCCTTTAGCCATAAGAGGACAAGAACACCAATGTGAAAACTTCACCTAAAAAAAAAGTGCTTTGCATTTTATGTGTTTTCTTGACTGGGCATCAGTCTGAGAGGCCTATGCTTTGAGGATACGCTTTGAGGATACGTCTTGCCTGTGTGCAAGATGTACATATCATAAGTAACCAATAGAAAAATTTATATGCAGACATCATAAATCACCTTTTACAATATGTTACTTGTCAAAATATGGTTAATTAGGTTTGAGTTCTTTGTGAGTGGTTTAAATACATAGGAACTAAATTTAAATAATCATAACCCTATCAGAATATTTTGAACAAAGATCTATCAAGTATAAAGCTGAATTTTCAATGTCTCATTTAGCATATTGCAAAGAAGTAAAATAAAGATATTAAAATATTTTGAACCAGAGGTTTAGAATTAAAAGGAAAGACCCAGAGTTCTGATTACTAATTAAATTCACATTTAGCAACAATAAAACATGTAGGGTTGTAAGAAAGTTTGACAAGTCTATACAGCTTAGTAAAATATTATGCTATAATTATATTGGTATTTTTATATTATTATATTAATTATATATCTTGACAATACTAATTAAAAAAACCTACTGAATTCTCTGAAGTTGATAGTGGTTGTATATGCATGTCTATGTGTGTAGAAAAATGTGAGGCATTGTAAAAATAGTGAATCAGATTCTGGTGACAGATATTCCCAGAGCCTGCAACCACTTAACCTTAGCTACTGTAACATGAATTTTACCTTGTGTTCGTGAGTAATTCAATAGAGGTCAATTTGTGAAGAACCTCACTGAAGTTACCTTTCAACTTGGAGGATTTTCACTGAAGTCATCCTTTTAAAGCAGCTGAATGAATTACTGGTAGCAAGCTGGGAGCCTGACATGGATGTTCAACATGGTAGCACTTCAAAGACACTGACCTCACAGCCTCCCACCCACTGACTTTTAGCAACATGTCTCCTGAGGGATTCTTTCTTGTTGCTCTTGCTAATGGGGAACCAACAAATTAAAATCAGGCTGATAAAGCCAAATATGATATTGATCATAATTCCTTGCTTGCAGAACAGATGCAACCACACAAGTGAAGCTTGAGGACTGCTAAAACAGTCTATCTCATTGATTTTTATAGGAGTTTTTCAAGGTTACAGTTATGTGGCTGAATGGGAAGTAAGGCCAATGTACTGCATATTACTATTCAATAGTCTCCATCACTCTTATTATAGAATAATAGAATCTTAGAATCCTTAAGGTTGGAAGGGACCTCTAGAGCTCATCCAGTCCAACTCCCCTGCACATGCTCTGCTCACGCTGCGTCCAAGTGGGTTTGGAAGATCTCCAGAGAGGGAGATTCCAGAACCTCTCTTCACAATCTGTTCCAGGGCTCTGTCGCCCCCACATTTAAGAAATTTTTCTCTAAGTTCCTGTGGAACTTTTGGTGCTTCAGTTTGTGGCCATTATTTTTGATTTTTGTCAGTACAGAAATATTTATTTACCTGAGAGAAATGAAACTGATTCTAAGGCAAGGATTACAGTAATTCTTATTTCTTCTGGATTTTCCTAGAAAGGCCATATTCCTATTCACATTTGAGAGCAGTCTTTGAGAAGACTGCTCTCATTGAGAAGATCCTCCTGCCTTTAGTAACATGCAATGACATGCATTAGTGATGAGGAATACTTTATCTGAATGAGCTGGATAGCGCTGATCAATTGTCTGAAGTGAAGTTAAAGGCTAACTGGAGTCTGGAGATTAATTTGTAAATGGGCGTTGTGTTTCATTTTCAGTCCTAAGTGTGAATAAACACAGACAAATCAAGAGGGAAAGCAGAGACTTGAGTAAGACAATTATTTATGATATTACAATATTAGCATTATGCTTTCAGAATAATTCTCCCAGAGGATGTATTCAAACCTAGTGGGATTTACTTGTAGAATGTGGGGAGATTTAGAGAGTCCCACATCTTCACACATACACTGCAATAGGATATGCCATGTTTTCCTTGAAATTCAGATTGATAAAAATGCTATTGTTACAACATTCAAAGCTCAGACAAGTTTTCAGAGGCAAAATCCTAACTGCAGACATTTTCTTCCTTAGTGCTCATAAGAAAGATTTGTTTGCCACGGTCTATTTCACAAAGTTCAAGAAATCTGGGTAGCTTATGGTTCTAATTGCATTTGATATGAACCACTATTTCCTATTAAGATTTACTTAGAGAAGAAGGACAGCACCTAGATCACCTCTGCTCGCTTATTCATCCATTCCAAACCCTGCTCAGCACAGCAATGCTTGAGACACTAGTCTTTTGGTCTTTTGGAAGCCCCAAAAATGTTTTATTTGTCAAAGCAATGTGCCTGGAAACATCATTTTTGGTTCTCAGTGGTACTAACCAGCAAATCAGGGTGTAGAGTCATTTTACAGGCATACATGGTTAGTATTGACAGAGAACTCCACTTGGAAATGCACAGGATCTGCTTCTGCTCCTCAGGCACAGATTTCATGAGCCCTCTTGAACAACCAGCCTGTCTATACGGGCAGGTAGCTTCTGCCACTGCTGTGGGCCCTACTCCTTTTGCTCCTGTCTCCAAAACCTTCTGCCCCAAGACTTGCTTTACAAAGTGACATTGTGGGGTGAATTAGCTGAAGTGCAATTTCCTTGCTCGTTACAGAGTTCAGGTGAGCCAGATCCTATGGTGCTGTTGGAAGGTTCTCCTCGAGCAAAGCAGCACAGCCACAATGCTGCATGCAGATCTGCTGATGTGTCTGGTTAAAAACCTGATAAACAACTATTTTGGGGGTACTTAAAACACCCCCAAAACAGTGAAAGGCACCATTCTGGAGGCTATTCCATGGCTTTAGATTCCAGAAAATAGAAAAGTAGACTGGGAAGGGAATTTTGGTGCTTAAACGCCCAGTTCCATGCTAGCATTCACAAAAGAGAGAGAAGAGCCTGAGTAGAGGAGGGAGAGCAGGGTTTTAGTGTCTCACTGCAGAGGCATCTGATATGGGACTGCACAAGAGGAAACAAATGAGCAGCTGAAAGGGAAACCATCCTGGAGAAACCATTCCATTTGTTTTTGCATTGGAAAGAAGAATTTCCTCACCACAGATCAAAACCTGAACAAACACTTGATGAAGAGCTCCTTGTGCTTCGGTGTCTGAGATCCTGGATTTCTGTACTGTGATGACTACATACTGCGTAGTCCTGATTTATTCTGATACTCTCAAATGGCATTTGCAATGCTTAGAGCAAGACAGGGAATTGGTTGAGGTTACCTGGCGGCTTTTGACACTTGATTGTATGTACCATGTGGAGTACAGCTCTGCTTTCATCTAGCCTATTCTTTCTCAAAAGCATGAAATCAGCTTAATGCTTTGTTCAGAGCTGCAGGATGATCATGATGTCAGAATGTCTCCCTTGATATTAATACCTTTGCCCTTCCTAACTCTTTATGAGCATATTTTGCTGATTACTGGTGCTTGTTGTGTGGCTTATTTTAAATAATTATATGACAGAAAACAGATACAAGTGAAAGTTGCTTTGCAGAAAGCAGCCAAGCACAAAGGGGAAAAAAAATTGGCATCTCTTCCCAGTTGCAGAGTTTCATTGTGATTCATTGTGCAGCTTCTGGACTCACAGTTCTTTGGTGTTTTTTTAAACTGCTGCGAGCAAAAGCCAGATCAATCTGTTTTAGGTGTTTATTTCATTGTTGGTATTCTGTACTCTGTCAGTCGCAAGGGCAGGGCAGACGTACTGAGGAGAGACAGTGGATGGCAATTTGCAGTGTGCCAGATGGGGGGGGGGTGTGTGATTCAGTCTCAATAGCAAGTGAAATTATTAACTAGGAAGGCTAGCGCACAACAAAATATCAACATTTTTCATATAATTAATTGCATTTGCTGGATATCTGACAGCCAAAAATATCCACAACCTTGACATCATTTGCATTTTGAGTGTTTCGCTGCCCAAGGAWGTGTTGTTTTCACCTGAGCCTTTCTTGGAGACCAGTACATGTTACCTGCTTGACTGAGGCATGGGTGAAACCTCAGCAGGATTTTGGCACATTATGGCTCCTTATTAAATGCTTTCTTCAGGAAACCTCATCTTAGTAGGGCACATTAAATCTCTCCCTTTTTGTTGAAGGAATTTATGAAAGTTGAAACACCTCCAAGCTTTGGTGAAGTAAATTTTAATCCTACTACAAAAACCTCACTCTATCTTCCTTCTAGTGAAGATATAATGGGCTTGATTTGCACTTCCTACTGTCTTTGTACAAGAGTAAGCTCAAAGTTACAGAGAGATTTCACTCCAATTAACACTAGTGCAAATGTGAGCAAACTATGACCAATAGGTTGCATACAACAGCTTGCTAGCACCTAAATCTCACAAAAAGAGACATCTGTTCTTTGCTGTGCCTGTGTTAAAGGCATCTGCTCACTGATGGGACATGTTCTCTTGCTCTTCTTGAACTTCAGCACCTAAGGCTGCATCAACACTGACTTGTTTGCCCCAAGATCTCAGTCTGGCAGCTCTCCAGTCCAGGAATATGACAAGAACATTTCCCACGCTTCCCACTTGCAGGGAAACAGGTCTTGTTCTAGCATATATTCAGCATATATCGAGTATAATCATGCATGTAGCTGGGGGTTTGCATCAAGCAGGAAATTATTTCAGACCTTTTAATCCAGATACTGTGTCAATTGCCAGATTGTCCATGAAGTGACTTGCTTGTGTGTCACTTGAGATGATGGCAATTATAATTTATTAATTTAAATTTAATTAGCCTGTATTACTCACAGCTTCATCTGAAGCTTGAGATTGATCTTGGAGCCTTAGAAGGAAACACATTCTACATATATATGTAGAATACTTGTTTGTGTTGATTCTCTTTTCTTAAACAGATTTTTAACATAATTTATTGCTAGGTTCTGCAAGGAGGAAAGAAAAAAAATGTGGTTCCTGCTTTTCTGTTGCTCTTTTGTTATATCACAGAATCATTCCCCTGTTTAGCTGGATGCTCACAACACCTCTGTGATGAGATTCTTTTTATAAACATACTTATCTCTGGTGTTATTTTATTTCATCTGATTCAGTTATCTGTTCATATAAATAGGCTCTGACCCACAAGACCATTCAAACCAATGTAAATCTTTACTCTGGCTGAATTTTTGATTAAGCTTGTTTTTGAAGTAGCCTAATACTTTTTAGCAATGACATTAGGGCAGAAGATACTTTGTGTCACATTCTTAYGTAATTCTAAGTACAGTGGTACCTTATGCCCTGGTTGGGAATCTTGCCTGTCACAGCCACAGAAATAGCAACATATACACTAAAACCAAATTACAGAAAAAAAAGAAAAAAAAACCCACATATTTCTACCCTTCCATTTCATTTAAAACTCAATGGAAATAAAAGCATTACCACATATCAATGATTCTCTTTTTAATTTCTGATTCCTTCATGCCTCCGATTTGTCAAAGCAAGGCTCTTTCTATCTGCTGAGGAATAGCACTTACGTTTTGGGGAGATTCTTACTTTCTTTTTCCCCCTTTCTTTGCCTGCTGCTACTTTGCTTGTAACCTTATCTGTTTGCAGAAGCTTTGCATTATTGTTGGGATAAAAGTGGAAATGACTCTTTCCTAAGCTCAGGGGAAAACCTAGCAAAGAGTAGCTTTGCTCTAGGGCAGTCTGAGAGAAGAAGCAAAGGGTGGATACTGAGGAACAGTCAGATCTGCCAGCCTCCAGGAGAAGTCACAGGCCTGGGAATATCCTGGAGTGATGGAATGGTCCCCAGCAAACTGCCCTGCAGTGGGAGTCTGGCTGAGCCCAACTCCAGGTAATCACCATCTTCTTCCCATCTGCCTGGGGCTGCTCTGAGAAAGCAGCAGGAACTGGCTGTGGTGGTTTTGGGATCCCCRAGATCTCCTTTTCTCCACAAGAAGGAACTTGTACGGTTTCCTTTCAAAGTGYACAAAATTAGCAGAATTGAACAGAAAAGCATCTCCCAGTAACTGGCTGTGACACTCTGACCTTTCCAAAACAAGCGACTGAACCTCAGGCTGTATGGCTGAATGTTAATGAAGCAGAAGATGAGAATTTTGCTGCAAACAGAGACACTGGGTCCCACTAGTTATTATCTGATGACAATACAGTCTCAAATCAGTTACCGATCTCCTTAAAAAAAATGGACACTGTCACTGGTATCAAGTAGTAATGTTTGCACTTTTTTTTTTCCCTCAACAATCATTAGAATTCACATATAGCAAGACCACTGCTTTCCGAACACCTGACAGTTCAGAAAGCATACATGTAATGCAGAGCAGAAGTGCTCCAGTAGTCTTCCTTTCTGTATTTCTAATCAGTTTCTGTATTCTGGTCAAAACTGAATGCCTACTAGTGGTCTGAATATATATAGATATTTAATTGACATTCTACTCAAATGTAATTGCTTTCACTGACATAGCAATTTCAAATATGACTGTGCCCCAAAACTTATCCCCTCTTGAAAYGGACCACAATAATTCTCTATTTACATTGCATATATTAAGCTCAATACAGGCAAAATATGGGGGGCTTAGGTAGATCTATTTACATTGATCTATAATGTCTTCATAGGCATTATTCTGATTTTTCAGATTTTCTACTTTAGATTTGACTGGAATAAATATAACTTCGTATTATCACAGAATGGTCACAGAATCACAGAATGATTAAGATTGTAAGCGACCCCTAGACATCATCTAGTCCAACCTCCCTGCTGCACCAGGAACACCTAAAGCACATGGCACAGGGTGGCAGAAAGCATGAGGCACAGGGTGGCATTATCTAAGAAATGCACTTAATGCAAACATATTGGACAGAGAGGACCAAAATCCATGAGCTGAAATAAGAATCCACAGCATAGCCCTCCTTGTCACCATGAGGGACATATAAAGATGAAGAGAATCTTGTCTTCGCCTAGTGATTGGGTAGATCATCTCATCTAATTACAGCTATCTATGGTGTAAGCATTCAGAATGGAACGAGTCACCCTAGGTTCCTTTTCAAGTAAACTCAGAGAAATAGGTATTTTCAAGAAGTGAATCACTTGACCTATTTGTAACCATCTATTTTAGGATGAAATGAATCTCCCCCTCCAAGGTTCCTATTTCAGTGCATTGACTGTAAAGAACATTGAAGACACTGGCTGAAAGGTAAATGCCTACACWTTGCAGGTTTTTACTTTTGGCCAAATGAAGATTGGATGTTTATATATTGTTATTACTCATTTTTTACTCAGACCCGTACATTATATAGATAGTAGATATTTGGGAAATATGCCCACACCAAGCACTATTTAGTTTCTCTCTTTTACACCTCTGCCTTCCCTATCCTTGCTCATCTATCCTTAGCTTGTCTTTCTATGTTTTTTACTCTTTTTCATAGCAATTTCCAGTCCTTTCTTATTCTATTTTTTTTTGAAATATTTGTCAAATAATTCATGCAGATACTTCAAAAATTATTAGGACTTTGAATGTAACACACAGTAAAATTATTGGGAATTCATAACTCTTGAAACAGCCCTGTTGGTCAGGTCTTAAGGTTATCTTCACAGCTGGGAGAGATGGAAAAGTGCAATGTAAAATAGAAGCTTAAATTGTTCAGAAAAGAGTCCTGTACATCATGTTAAATATGCTACATTCAGAAAAAATCATTCAAGGGAATGGCCTTTTTGGCATCTTTACTTGATTATGTCAATACTCTGAAATGTAGAACACCACATTTTACTCCTGCTTTTTCAMAGTTGCTGTAGTTGGGTATACTTGTTCATCTTTCCTCTGCTGATTAGCCTGCTGAGGTGACATTTGGACCTCACCAAAACCTGGGGGAGATTTCCATTGACTTCAGGACTAGACATGATATGCTGTTGGCTTAGATGGGTCATATTCTTCTAAACTCTATTGGTATGTGACGCATCTTTCCTTGAGCTGTCCATTTCTTTCTCATGCATGAACTGAACAATAGAGGCGAGAGGACATGGCAGAGGGAAGAGGACTTAGTGGGAATGTTTCTCAAAAGATGACCAGATTTTTTTTTCTTT
The DNA here is from genome assembly GCF_003342845.1 of Nothoprocta perdicaria. NCBI lineage: Eukaryota > Metazoa > Chordata > Aves > Tinamiformes > Tinamidae > Nothoprocta > Nothoprocta perdicaria. The sequence continues at coordinate 174,191 of NW_020455649.1, forward strand.
CATATTTCTGTTTACATGAGATTCTTAAAAAAACATTAATTGCTGCACATTTCAAATCTCTTTGGAAGGTGAGGTCTGAAGAGGGGATCTCCATTTCTATGGAGATTAGCAATCCTGTCAGTATAGGATCTTGTAGAAAAATAAAGGATCTCAGACTGATAGACAGATGTTCTGGGGAATGTGTACAATGTACCCTGAGGGGATATCAGCAGGCAGATTGGCATGGCCAAGGTGAGGARTACTCAGGATAGCCAAGCTGGGAGCCCCAAGAGAGCATGAGCTGTCTTCCTCTCCCATCTGGAATTGGGTCCAACCTACACCCAAAGTCCAGAACTGTAACCCTGAGTGCATGATTGTGCTCCTTGCAGGAGCAGGCTCTCCTCTTCTTACCAGCTCAATTCCTTTTTCTGGGATTATATGTGAATACTGCCTAGGCTTTGACTTCCTCTTTGCCAAGAGTAGCCTGTTGCTTTTCTCTTTGTCATCAAGATCATGTAAAACCTCAATAGACTTCCTTAGCATTAAGATATTCATCACTTCAACTGTTGCTTTCATGTTAATGGTTCAACAGTTCCCAATAGAACCTGATCTCATTTCTTAATCATTCTCTTTTCATGCAGAGGAAAAAGTACTTATACCTCACAAGTACTCTTTCTCTAAAATTTCCTCTATTAGGTCAAATTAAGGAAGACTGTAAGACTTAAAAAGTTGATAGAAGTTCACTGTGACACAAGTCTTTTCTGAATTAACTGGTAAAGATATGTTTTATGCTTAATTCTTATGCAAGTGCAATATGCAGTTCTTCATGTGGAATTATATTCAGTTTCTGCTCTTAGTTCAGTTGCTTATAGGACACAGAGAAAGTTTTGCTTGAGGTGACTTCTTAATTTTTTTTATGAAATCAGAATCTTCCAATAAAATTGAAAGAAGAGATGAAAAGGCACTCAAGATTGGCTAGTATTAATAGATAGAGCTTTTTGTGTGGTAAATTCCGTACCTATATTTGAATCCATCACATATCCAGTTTTCATTTGCCCCTTGTCTATCTTTCAAGTCTATCTTTCAAGTCTATCTGCCTGTCTCTAATATAGGCATTACGTTTCTATTCCAGAAAGGCTGAAACTTTGCTCAGTACAGAGATCCTTCACAAGACCTTTCACACTACTTAAAAAGCAATTACTCTTTAAGTCCTGCACTTTCCTGATATGTCTGAAGCATTCAGCTTGTGATGAAAATACTTTGCTCCATAAAAGCAGCTATTCTTGCCTTACTAGTAACAGAATAAGAAGGATTTTGCTTCAGTTTTATGAGCCAGTATACTTCCATAGGTCTTCTTGAATCGATATATTATTGTTTATGATATTAAATGAGCAGTATGTTGAATTTGTTTGATAAGCAATGGAAGGAAGCAGAGGAGAACAGGAAAGGACATGAAAGAACCAAACTATCACAGAAGAGAAAAATGAACTAAATTTGAAAGATTTAAGAATTGCTGGCATTGTGGTTCTAAGTAAGGTAATAGGGAGAGCACAGGCAGGTCACTGTTCTTGCACTTGGTTGGAAAGCTGTTTAGTCATAATGTTTGAACTTGTTGCTGTATTAGTTATAGAACAAAAATTCTCTTGACTTTCAGACAAATGGCAGAGATCACTGTTTCTTATTCATGCTGTTATGCTTTGCCTAAATGTGATTTCACATTTTTCACTTTCAAATTCAAATTCTGTCCACTTTAAGCCATTCCAATGGATTTGGGTTAAGTCAAAAGTAATTCCTACTCTATGTTGAACTGCATAGGTCTACACTACAATGCCATGAATATCTTCCTACTCTTCTGGGAAGACTACTTGCAGGGAATTCAAGGGACTTTATAACTATCACGATGCACTAAAAATCAAGTGTTTTTCAAAATCTAGGGAGGTCTTCACAATTTCATGGTGAGTTTTCATGGAAGTTTTCAATGGTACCCTGGTTCCATCTCCTGCTTTGTTACTTTCATCCAAACAGTAGAGAATTTTTAACATTTTTAGTACCTTATTCATGTTGAGTCATGTAAAAGGGCAAACCATGATCACTAGGTGGAAAATATGACACTGTATGAGACTAAATACACACAAGGAGTGAAAATCAGAGATCAAGATCAGGAGGATGGCTAACAAGAAGAGGCAGATGAGACATGGTTTAGTAGGCACGGTAATGATGGATTTACAGTTTGACTTGATGATCTTAAAGATCTTTTCCAACCTTAATGATTTTATGATTCTATGAAAACAATTTATTGGCTTTGAGATGATACATCAGGCACACATTTCAATTCATAGCAGCAACAGGGCATAATATTTTATAGGCACTTTGTGCACATACTAATACTAAAAATAGTTCAAACCAACCATATCATGATCTTCACTTTGTTCGGAATCAAATTCTTTTTACTTTACAGAGATAACTTTTTGCTTCTGTTTAGTTTCAGCTGAATCTTTATTATTAAAGAGGAATTATGTGAAAAAGTGATTTTACAGAAAGGTTTACCAGGTCACCAATCTGTACTGCTCACTTACTTTGCTAATCAGCACTGGAGTGCAAGGCCAGAGCCACCACACTGAAAGTTCAGATCTACTTTGAATTTTTCAATTCCATAAATAGGATTTAGCTATCAGTTTAATGGCAAAAATGTTAAATTTAATTGTCTAAAGACTCAATTCTATTGTTTCAGGCTCTTCATGATATTTTGCTTTAAAAATTCTCTGCTCATATGCTTTATTAATCTAAAGAGACTAGTTTTTAAAAAAGCATTATACCTTAGCACTAAATGCTGTTGGTAGCTAGATTTTATGTCTGTATTGCTACTAGCATTTAAATTCCTATAATAGCAGTGAGTCCCTTGCCTGTGGGTTTTTTTTTTCTTCTGAAAGATTTCATGACTGACTCATGCTGGGTGTGATTCTGAGAAGTTCGGGGGGCCTCCTACAAGGCACTGAGTACCTCAGCCAATATCAGTAGGGAAGGAAACAGCTTGGTACCTCCTGCTTTGTGCCCATAGTTCTTTTAAATCCMCTATAAAATCTCAGTTGTTTGTTTTAAGTTTATTCATATCACAGATATTTGCTTTGTAATTGCTTGTAAACCGCCATGAGAAGTTTGGAATGAAACATGATAGGAAAAATTAATATTGATGTTGTGGCAAACATATTGCAGCCCCCCTAGATGTGTGATTCCTTCACAGTAACCTACTTTGTCAGACCTTTTTGCATAAGATGTGTTGACATGAAAGAGGACTTGAGAATTGAATAGGAGTTTTGCAAGGCATTGTATTTTTTACCCATATTTTCTATTTTTTTWAAAAATATTTCTCCCCCTCCTTTTCTCTGAAAGAACATTTTAGACAGGGTTTGACACAAATTTTGAAGATGAAATCCTATATATATGTTTCTAGCTGTGTTAGCATTAGCAGACGTATTTATTTAAGCATTTTTCGGTGTGCAGCTTCTCCATTAGTATTCATGCTACTCTCTGCATAGAAATATTCCTCAGGGAAATGATGATCTGTTTTGCAAAGAACAAGAAATCTTGGAATATTAAATTGTGGTATCCTGATTCTAAGTTACATCAGCAGGAGTGACAGTGCTGAATAGCAGAAGTGCTCACATTTGAAAGTTGCTTTCTATTAACAAAACGACAGAAGCTAAATGGTAGGACAAGCATTTGCTTTGGTATTTAACTGTAACCTTGTTCTATGGAATGGTGTGCAAGTGAGGAAAGAGGCAAAAGAACAAGCACTAAAGACCTGACAGAAGAAACAAATAGAAAAGCAGATGTTTAACTGATGTTAAAAGTAAAGTTAACAACAACAACAAAAACCTCAAGAATATTCTTTTCACAAAGTCATTCTTTTAATAACAATTTTTTTTATATTCTTTTCAGAAAAGAAGCTCTGACATCAGCGGGTGAGGTAGCTGAATAGCTGGAAAGGTTCCTGAACTCATTGTAAGTGCTTAAAACCTCTCTTTTTTTTTTTTTATTTTTCCTTGTAATATAAAATGATAAGCAGAGACAGATTAAAGTTGATTTGTCCAARGGTTCAGTGAAAAATCCAAGACTGATTTCCAACAGCATGGTAAACATCTATGTTCATTTAGAAACCTGTTTCAGAAATTGCTTTCTTAATAGCATCACTTGCTATCTAGATTTTATGAACATGGATTTTATTCTACTCATCAATATCTTCCATTTTGCCAAACGTTGGCCAACTGTATTCAGTGAAAATTATCACGTACTTAGCATTCATATTCCATTGCCTACGTCATGTAGGAAGTGTGTGATACACGARCAGGCAGGGAGGTGGTTTGAGAACTGGAGGGCAGGACTCAGAGCTGTGATCAGTGGCACAGAGTCTGATTGGAGGCCCGCAGCTGACAGTGTCCCTCAGGAGTTAATACTGGATCCAGTCCTGTCAGTTTTTTTTTTTTTTTTCATCAGTGACCATGATGAAGGGACAGAGCTCACCCTCAGCAAGTTTGCTGATAATGCCAAATGGCTGCTGCCATTCAAAGAGACCTGGACCTCAGTGGAACCTCATGGAATTCAAAAAAGGCAAGTGTAGGGTCTTGCGTCTGGGGAGGAATAACCTCTGGCATCAATACAGGTTGCCTTGCTAGAAGGCATTTCTATGGAGAAGGATCTTGGAATCCTCGTGAATAAAAATGCAACTATGAGCCAGCGATGTGCCTTGGTGGCCAGGAAGGCCAGTGGTATCCTGGGCTGTGTTAGGAAGAGTGTTGTCAGTAGGCTGAAGGACGTGGTGATCCTTCCTGCTCTAATCATCCCTAGCGAGTCCACCGCACTCGAGTGCTGTGTCCACTCCTGGGCTCTGGGCTCTCTAGTACAAGAGAAACCTGGAGCTACTGGAGCAAGTCCAGTGAAGGGCTACTAACAAGATGAAGGGACTGCAGCTTCTCTCTTATGAGGAATGGCTGAGAGAGTTGGGGCTGCAGGGGGAATCTTATCAGTGTGTGTAAGTATCTGAAGGGAGAAAGTCAACAGGTTGGAGSCAGACTCTTCTCAGTGGTGCTCAGAGATAGCAGGAGAAGCAACAGGTACAAACTAAAACACAGGAAATTCCATCTGAATATGAGGAAAAGCTTCTTTAATGGGAAGGTGATCGAACTCAGTGGGTTGCCCAGAGGGCAGGGAAGTCATCAGTATTGACTTCCTTCAGATGATGAGGMAGTTCAAGCAGCCATTTCAGAAAACACGGAGATCTTGACAATTCATCCTTGCTATCTTGGATTCTTGTGCACATGAAGAGTGAAGGGAGCTGATGCAGAACTCTAGAAAAATATCAGTTGAACTCCTACTATGACCCAGAAGTTGCTTGAAAACAAATTCGCTTTCATTTCTTATGTAGATATAATTGTATTTTCTTTGGATTAGTCTTCTTTACTTTGATATCCTTAAGAAAAAAGAGAGAAAAAAAAAATGCCTGTAGTTGTAACAGGCTTATCTGTGATAAATGGGCTTACAAGAGCCACACAGAAGGGCTTCTACAGGGAGCTGCTGTGGCTTGACTCAGCTGCAGAGTGCTGGGGTGAGATGGCTCTAGACCATGCATTTCTGAGTAGCAGATAAGGTTTTTCTGGTTTTGGTGTTTCAAGTAAATTCTGATAGGGTTTATAGGAAACACTGAGACCAAAGTCACTAGGCTTCTGCTGCCTGTTGTCCTCAGGATAAAATGTTTGGGACATGGAACAGCTTTGTTGAATTCAGTAAGTCTGGCTCTCTGTATGTTTCTCAAATGGAAATAAGAGGTCTTAAGTACTTTGTTTTTCCTTTTACATTTTGTAATTTATTAACTCTGTATGTCTAGTTAGCTGTGTGTTCTTTCTATGAAATTTGTCRAAGTTGTATACCACTAGCAGTTCTCCCTGAGATGTTTAATCTGAGATTAGACCTATGACTTGAGTCAAAGAACTATTATTTGGGCACCTTGATTTATTTTTACTTCCGGAGTAGATTCTTCCACCAATTTTTATGAAACAGAGGTCATATTTATCTCCTTCTTTAGCATAAGTATCTGTTTTTACTCCTTCCTTGGCAAGATGCTATGGTGAAATCCCTGAAATACTGAATTTAGTGCTAGCCAACCATATTTCAAGCCAATTGACTATGGATAACATTGCCTTGAAGTTATATTAGACTCGATTCTGCTGTTGATTGTCAAATACACGATATCAGATGCCTGTGCTTTGCTTTTTTCATTCATGAGAAGAGCAAAAATGATTTTTGTAATGTGTCCTGAGGACTATGGATTAAAGATCTTCTATGAATACTAATTCTAATCTAGATTTTATTGCCCATGTTAAGATGTAATATCTCATCCCACATGCAAAAGTCATTGACTGCTTGTTCAGTAATACACCATGCAACATGATGGTCTCTGACATGCCAAATTACTTGGATCATCAACTTTGGCCGATCAGAATTCACAATTTCTTGTGCCTGAACTTCATTTCTGAGCGGCTGAGAAGTAGAATTGATCTGTTCTCCAAGCCAATCATAACCCAAAGGATCATTGATGATAAACAGCAGAGAGTCCTCAGCCATCCTCTCCGGGAATACTCCATATAGAAGTCATTGGATAAAGAACAGAAAGGTTTGGCAGAATGTGAAAAAAGAATAAATTTGCTACACATCAGTCATTTTCCTTGACTGCAATAAAGTAATCATAATAGAATGTTGTCACAGGATAATGCTCTCCTGCTGCTTTGGAAATGCTTTGCAAAACAGATGTTTACTTTCTCAGTGGGAGACATTGATCTCAGGACAACAGTCTTTCCTATTAAAGGAAAATTAAGTACCTGTATGTTCAGTATTTTTATTGTATTATAAGAGGATGATTATAAAGAGTAATATAATGGGAGTATATGACATAAAATGAAATAATGTGGTATATGATATTAAATGGGATTAATTGAAAGTTTCTTCCTACAGCTCTGTGACTAATAATTTCTTATCAAATGCAGATAAAACAATGAAACTCATCATGATTAAGTTGTTTATGTTATTTTAATTGTCCAAGGCTTTGTGAACTGCAGAATTTTATTTGTGACTAAAAGTAACAACAATAAATCTCTAGTATGTATGATTAAAATATTTAATAATAAATAAATGACAAGCATGAATAAATAATGATGAAGTAGCATGTTGCAATTAATGGATATTAAAGACCATACATTTTATGTCATGTCTGAATTCAACATTATGAGTTTTGTGTAATAGAGGCAAAAATGTAAAAGAAGGTAAAAATTTAGAAAACTTTAGAAAGATCAGGCTGATGAAACATCTATCAGGGAAGAACATTTGTTCTCCATGGGCTGTAACTGCCTTTGTCCATGTGCTGTCAAAGGCATTTGACCATCAGATGCAGGACCTTAGCTTTTGCCAAGGTTGCATCTGGGTTCACAGAAATCAAATAAAATTTAACTAGATAAGTAACTTAGCAGCCTCACCTGTCTGATCTGCAGAACCTGTGCCACATGGGGTCCTTTGTCACCCATATCTAGCTCAAGACATCTTGTGATGGTGGTTGGTACCTCCTCCAGTCATGAATTCTAAATAGAACTGCCATAGACCAATTACTGGTATCTTTCTGTCTGGAAGAAGGAGATATTATGCCTACTTCCATGAACTGAAGACCATATCTGAGCATAATAGCCAGGGAAATTCAGTCTAGGTTAGTGTTTTCTACTTCAGATGGAACTGAAGGTCTGAAGTCTTAATTTCATTTTTTTTACTCCAAATGATGAACTTCAGTATTAAATGGTCAAGAAAAACCTGTTTTACATTCTTTAAATGATTTGGTTTGGTACATAAGTGCGTTCAGTTATAGCATTCTGATGTAACAACAAATCCCTGAAACAAAATATATCCCTTCCCATTTCAGGGTCAACACAGAAATTAAAGGAATAAGCCTATGAAGGCCATGAAGAAAAGCATGGGAACTGAGAATGCTGCCAAATGCTAGTGATAGGTTGTACAAGGAAGTGGTACCAAGTGGAAGTCGTCCATTCAAGGAATGCCAGAGTTTTGTCTTCTCAAAACCCTTTTTCCCCAGTGGCAAACAAAATGCAATGTCCCCACAAACGAGTGGCTTACCTTACTCCTACATTTAAAGCACTGCACATGGAACAAGCTGACATTTGGATATTTTAGTAGTTTAGACAATCTATAAATATGTACTTGCATTTTCAAAGCTAAACCATGTGGCTCTTACACAGTTGTAACTTGCAGTGCATCAGCCATTCAACCCATGAAAGTTTGCTTCTCTTGAGTCTGCACCATATGGTCTATAAGCTGAGTGGAAAGCCAAGCCTGGGRAGGAAGTTGCCATCTTAGCAGAGTGTATCCTGCCTAGGGATAGTGTTTGGCAGCAAAGGATGGATATTTTCCAGCCCTTTTAAAAATGCTGGTTCCTCAGTTATTGAATGCCTGTTCTGAGGGGAGGCAGCTTGTGCAACCAGGTCTTAAAGAGCCTATTTGAATGAGGATGTCTACAGATGGATGAAGGAAAAGACAGAATATCTGTCACCTCTGTGTACTTTCATAACAGTAAGTAATTGTTGTTATTCACTGGAGAAGAGCACAGACGGAACAGTAAAGGGATCTGGAGGTTCACGTGTGCTATGGTGCTGAATTCACTTCCAGATCTTCTGGCATCTCTGAGCTTCTTGGGCAGCTGAGAGAGTCACCTCGTGCTCGTGGCTGCTCTCCAGAGCATTTCTGTGCCTGAGAAATCCCCCATCTCCCTTCAGGTCTCACTTGGACAGTTGGTAAGATGAAGATGTAAAACGAACACTGTAATAGGAGAGACGAAAGAGCAGTCTTAAAATCGCTGCCTTTAAAATTTTTTTTTTGGTTAATTCAAGGCAAGATACCAACAAGCTGTCTTCCTGGGCGCTGGGACAAACCCCAGCACCCGAGACCGGGGCTCCTTGGGGCCTTTCTGCAAGAGGCACCGATGAGGTTATCGCTATCCCTGTGAAACACTCAAGTGGCCTCGATCTGCCGGCGTGGGCAACGACGCAGCTGCAGAGACACCTTGCTTTGATTCCAAGGGTTGATCCTGCATCCCATATCCAAGCTCCTCTGCTTTGCTTCCCCTGCCCTCCCCTTTRCCTCCTCTAGACTGTTGACTTTTTCCCTTTTCCTTTATTTTCCGTTATCCCTCTTTTCCCACTTGCGCCTTTCCCCCCAGCCCGTAGCCGCGGGGTCGGCTCTGGCTCCCGCTCGCCCCTCGGCGGCGGCGCCGCGCGGGCCGGGCCGCGGCTCCCTGCG
>NW_020455649.1:184986-192128 GCF_003342845.1 Nothoprocta perdicaria
AAAAAAAAAAAAAAAAAAAAGGCAATTTAATTTGGTAATAATGTAATACTGTAGCAGTATAATTAGAGCATGTGTTACCCCAAATATTTCAAGTATGTTGAAGTGCAGCTCAGTGCAGTATTTTTAGATAACCTTAGGAATTATGTTGTTGCAGCTTGAACTGTTACTTCCTGCAGTGGGGGGCTATAAAGAAAACCTCGGTTTTACAACTTAGATCAATTGTTGAATTTATTTGAAAAATAATCTTGTTCTTTGAATCTGGAGGTTAGGAAAAACTCTGGTAGATATTAYAGCCCTCTTTCTTTCCTGCTGTCAGAGAAATTTCATTTAAGAGCTCACAGATTTCATCCAGCCTGGTTTTGATGTCCCATTGACTTCCTCGGGAAATAGTTACAGCAACCCATATTGCCGAAAAGGTGCTGTATTATTTTATGTGAGTGATGCATATGATACAATATGTATAGCCCCAAATTTCCCTATTTATTTTGTCATAGTAACTAGTGTTTCACTCTTATCTTACACACAGTTGCATAAGTTAAAGTGACTCAACTAAAGTCAGAAAAGTCATGCTGGCACAATATGGGGTAAGAGAAGAATCAGTGCACAGTTTTAAAATTTTCACTCTGATAGAGAAATCACTCTTTGGATGCACTGTTAGTCTAGTGCAATTTTTCTTAACAGAAATCTCTGTGGTGCTGAGTAAATGCCTTCTTGCAACAAGTCAAGCTACCATATGTCTAGCGCTCTGAATCTGATTATATTCTCACATCTGCTAACATAAATCAGGAAGAACTTCAATTAGGAGTTAAAAAATTACTTTGCCTATAAAATTAGTATCAAACGAATGTCATCCCCATTGTTCTGATAATTAAAAGGCAAGCCTGAAAGATGTGTTTACGTATATTCTTTCTGAACAAAAAGCTTTAATAAGTTCAATATTATAAATACATCTTCAGTCATAAGGGATTCRGTCAGTGTTTTCACACAAATGGATCTCTGCAAGTATACAGAAAGGCATATATGAATGTATGTGAGTACATATTATATATATTGCCTGAAATGGCTGGTGTTTTCATTTCCAGCATTAATGCAGCATCAATCTGTCTCCATCCCAGTGCCAAACACTTGCAAACTTGAAGTTTTCAGGTTTCTGGTGTTTCTGCTTAGCCCTAGCTTTGTGCTTTCCTGCAGAGATGGCTGGGATTGAGATAGCGAATAAAAATTCTCTTTGAGCTTCCACTGAAGAAAATAAAACCTGTGTGCATGTTTAATACTGCCCCGGCATGCAGGGACGTGTCTGGGTGACATTTCGGTCCAGAGCAGAGACCCTGGAGGGCTGATGTGCAGGGCTAGGACAGAGACCGAGAGTAGGACACGAAGCAGCTGAGTGACATGGGGTTGTCAGGGGGCAAATACCTGACTGGGCATTTTGGTGCTTGGCGTTTCACTGGGCTGTGTAAGCAGGTTAGGACTTATGAAGAGTGGTAGGGCAGAAGAATGGATGCAGTATAATCACCTGTTCAATGTAGTCATTAACATGAACAAAAGTCCGCGCAATAGTCAATGGAGAGGTAGATGCAGTGGAGTAGAAAGCAGTAATTATTTGAGGTGTTTTATTGGGAAAATACACTGAAGAGGAGTCATTGAATTTTGGATCACTTGTAATTTTAGCCTGAAACTTAGCTGAGTGCAACTTTGCATMAATACTAATTTCTGCTGAGCCTTGAGGAGACATAAAAAAGCAAACCCTTCTAGGCTGCAGAGTTTAACCCAACCCCTTCTGCCTTTTCCCTGGGAATGGCTTCTAGGACTTTTCAGCACACRTGATTTTCTGGCTTTTATCTTAATTATGTGTTCAGAGATTTTCCTACAGTGGGCACCCTGGGCGATGGAGGGGCCCAATTCCTGGTGGGCACAGGGCCACCTCACCGGCTGTGGTTTCACAAAGGCTTCCTGGCATGCCTGGATAGCCAAGGGAATGGAACTGCCACCTACAGTTTGCTTATCCCAGACCCTCTCTTGTGAACAGCCAGGAATGGGGGGAGAATAGGGCTCCCTCCCACCAAAACAGCAGCATGTTTTGAAGAAAAGTCTACGATAGTCAGGAAAATGAGCAAAGCTGCCCTTGGGCATCGCTTGCTCCGAGTCCTTTGTTTCAGGGCATCTTCCCTAGCGTTGCTCCTTGCTTGCCAGCCGCCGTGTGGCTCCGTCTGCCCTGCCAGGAATTACATCTCCAAGAGTCGAGGTCTGGACTGGGCAAGTGCATCCCTTCTGTCATCCTTCATCTCTACATCCATCAAAAGGGCTTTGGTTACAAGATCTAACAGGGACATTTGGAGTCAAATCCAACTGCAGTCAAAACTAGGGTACCCATCTCACTGCACTGTGTTCAAGTTTCCCAGACAAAGGGTAAAGTGCCGCGAACCTCATATGTACATTGATTTATGTCCTAGATGTTAAGAAATCAGCTACAATAATTCTGTGTTTATTACAAACAGTTTTAAGGATGTATTTTTCTTTACTTTCTGACTTCACTATTAAGCTCCATTTAAAAAAATCATCCTTTACACTCTGTGTCATAAACTACGATTAATTATAACTAGAGATGATGATACTATATGCAACATCAATTTTTCTGCCTTTAAGGGCTCTGCTAGATGGGAATGGCATCCTGGCACCAATGAGTATGGACTTAATATTTAGCAACTCTCATTTATTATCTTACTGGATTCTAGTTCCTTGAAGCGATTTTCATATTTGCTCCAGTTCTTTCTTGACTTCAATCCAATACCAGGCTGAAAATAGAATCAAAATCAGAGGAAAAAAAAAAGTCACTGATTTGAAAAGTAAAATACTCTGCTGCTATCCATGGGGCATGGACTGCCCTAAAGGAGTGGTAAGTAATTGGGCATGCATTAGAGGAGACCACATACCCTGCATTCCCCTAAGCCTTGTACTGATCTTTCTGGAAGTACAGCATGACACAACACTAAACTGACTTACATTTCTGTTTGGTTTTGTTTTTCTGAATGGCCTGTTTAGCATATCACTTGACCTAGAGGGGTTATTAGGTGAAAATCACTTCTGATAAACTTTTCTGTCTGTTTCAAATTATTCTTTGCACCAGTTAAAGACACATTAAATTAAGAAATCTTTTTTTTTTTTTTTTTTTTTTTTTGTATTTAAGTCAGGAAGCAGCTACTGGCTGCTACCGAATAGTTTGGATTTCAGAGTTGTGTTTTTGAACACAGCCTCTACTGGCAGATGGAGAAAAGAGAACCTGAAGACTGTCTTTTAAATTAGCGTGCAGGTTATTACACAGAATTGTGGAAACATCAAATTGCTTAGTTGTAAGTGGAACCTCCAGTAAGCAGAGGTGTAATTTTGGCAGAGAAATTGCAATTACAGCATCCTAGACTGAGCCTGGCTCCATCATAAACCTCTAGCAGTTACTCTTAAGGAACAGCTTCTCTTGTCAGTAACAACAGCAAGTTACTGCCCTTATCAAGAAAGGTAACGTTAATTTAAGGCTTTGGAATATTTTACCTGAGTATTCTGAGCTTCTAAGAATCACATTAATCCATTAGTGTGTCTAAGTCCTATTGTAAGAATAACTTCTGCCCAATTATCTGAATGAAGTGGAATAATATTAAATGATGTGGGTATCAGCAGTGTGACTGGCATATTCATTGAACAGCTTGGGCAAGATAAGCTTAATATTAGGAACATTCAGTTCAGGAAAGAGGATATGAAAGAAAAAAAAACAAAAAAAAGTGATGAAGGGCACATCCCAGAAAGGCACACCTCAGTTAGAAGTGGTAACTTCTAGTTTCAACAGGCTAATGAGATGAATTTTCTAAAACATCAGGCTTCTGTCTAGTATCATTCAACTATAGATGAGACCCTCTGTCAGTCTGTAGCCAGTGATTTAGTTATTTCCTAGATTGAAACGCAGCTGTAGTTCCTTAAACAAGAACATTCTAGAAAATTTTATTAGGCTGAGCATCACAATGTGTTTTGTTTATTTGTGATGTGTGGTAGTTTAACTTCTCGTGCAAGGAAACTTCAGCCTCAGCAAAGAAAATATAAACAATTCAGTTTAGCTGCACTCAAGGTACTGCAGCACTGCGTTGACCTTGATGAAATTTTATTTAGGGGGAGCTTGAATATTTCGCATCTAGTGTTTAGGCCAGTCATCATAACAGTTATGTTGCAAACAAAAAAAAAGCATCCTTCAGGCATTTAGTTTGGGCTATAAAATATTGTACATTGGAAGTTTAGACTAAGCCTAATTGCTTTCTTAACATTTTTGTGCTGTCAGAATGTAGTCTTGGCTGTTCTCCTTCCTGGAGAAAAAAAAAGATGTCTCCAAACACATTAGTACATTGCAGATATCTGTTGTCAGAAACCAGAGACCAAATCCCCTTTTTTGAGGATTTCTGTCCACAGTCAGATTGTGACTGCGGGCTGCTGAGCACTGGGTGCAGCAGCACTGCTATTCCCTTTGAATTGCTCTGTGCCTCTCTGCTTCTCCCCTTGGTCAAAGCGTTTAGCTGCAAGTGACAGAGAATTTGTAAAGGAGAAGGAAATGTGGCCGTTGATGTGCATTCCTGAAGAGCAGTGTACGAGGTTCAGGTTACACTGAGGACATCGGGTGTGCTCTATCCCAGCAGAAGACTTCCCATGAGAAGGGCTGGCAAGTAAAGTCTTTCATTTCCCACTTGTCTCCTACAGACAATTTTATGTAGAAGATATGAGTTACATTAAAAGATGAACAGCTAACAATAATGTAGGCAATCTATCATATTTTCACTTTGRAAAGTATTTCTGCAGCACAGAGTAGATTTTCCATACATTTCAGACATGGCCRAAATTCAAGGATGAATAAAGAGATCCCAGCATGTTTTTAATAGGTATTATTTTGTGGGTTTTATCCTTTGCTGTCAAGATGTTAGACTGGATGATCTAATAGGCAATTTCCATTTGTAATGTGTGTGATTCTTCTAGCTGAAAGGCAGCTGGGGATGCATGAATTATAATTTCTGATTATTACTTAGTTCTGTTTTATTTCTTCAGAATGTTTGTATTGTGATTGCCATGGAGTAGTGTAGGATAAACTTATTCTAACGTTATTTATTAAATTATTTTCTCTTAGGTGCACAAGTATTTCCCAGCAAAGAACAATGTGTAAGCACTGAAGGACAGAATTGTCTCAAACTTATTCCAGTCTGGATCATCATGTGGCCATGATAAGGCCACCACACTTGGCCTCTGTCCATCAGTCTTCCTGCTTTTAGATCCTTCCTAGGCTTTCATCCTAGGAGTTCTCTATCTTCCATCTTGGTACCAAACCTAGTGCTAGATCTCCAAGCAGTTGGTATTTTTATCTAAACTTAAACTTCTAGAATCAAGAAGTTGGTCTGCAATAAGAAAAATGCATTTCTTATGCATTACTRAAACAAACTAACCAAGCCATGATGTTTTGCATTTTCAAATGGCTGCTTAGACTGAGGCTTTGCTTCTCCATTTCTGACTTTTCTCTCTGCCTTTTTATCCCATTCATCTTTTGGGAAGGTGCCAGGGAGGGATCCCTCCTTTACAGGCATCCAAGGACCTGTTAGAGAGTATTCCTCCTTTACACATCATTAGAAAATTACCAGGTGCTAAATGACCCTTCCTGTCCTTTACCAGTTATGTTTTTCCCTAGTCTCAGCAAAATGCTTATCTCCAAACTCCTGGGGAATACTGATAATTTTTTTTGTCTTTAACCAGAGCCTTGATTCTTTGTTTACTGCCCCTTTAAAATCAATATTTTGGTGACCAGAAGGACAGGGTAAGAACATGTTTGCAGGATTTTCATGACCATAGGGTGAATATTAAGAAAAAAAAAAAAAGACTAAGTGAAAATGACTATTCTGTCATGTATTTCTTCACAGAAGGGCTGGGTGCACATCCAATGATGTGTGCTTAGAGATCTGCAATCACCAATGCATAGAAGCTTGGCTAAAATTGATTTTGAAATATGAAAAAAAAAAAAGTGTTTTTCAATACTGACAGATCACCAGCAGTGAAGCTGACAATTGAAATCTTAAACATCTGCTGAGTTAGTGATTGAACACTATGAATTTGAAGCATGTACAACTTTCTGCATCAAAGTACTAATTTGGGTGAGGTCTCTGATAGTTTCTCTTCATTATGCAGAACTRTGATTCCTCTAGGAAGAATTTTGCAGCTCTCCAGAGCATAAAAACGTAGAGGAACCCCCAGACCTGACTGACTTGCTTGAAGAGAAAAGTTCTGATAGAAGCAAAGTGGTTTCAAGCTGAGCCTATTTTGCTCTTCAGTGCTTCAACTTTTATGTTTAAAATATCAGGCGCTCAAGTTTTTAGGAGTATGAYGACTGAGGCACTTCAGGGGCTCAGTTAGAAACTGCTTTGCTTTTTGCTAGGAAAAATGATTTAGTCTAACCTCCCTGCACACGCGGAGTCACTCAGAGCAAGGGGCACAGAGTGGCAGCCAGGCGGGTTTGGAAGATCTCCRGAGAAGGAGACTKCACAGCCTCCCTGAGCAGCCTCTTCCAGGGCTCTGTCACCCTCACAGGCAAGAATTTTTTCCGTAAGTTCCTGTGGAACTTGGAGTGCTTCAGTTTGTTGCTTTTTCTTCTAGTCAGTGGCTACCACTGAAAAGAGGCCGGTCCTATCTTCCTCATTCCCTCCCTTGAGGTATTTATAGACACTGGTCAGGTCCCCCCTCAGCCTCCTCTTCTCCAGGCTGAACAGGCCCAGCTCCCTCAGCCTTCGCTCATATGGCAGATGTTCCAGGCCCCTGATCATCCTTGTAGCCCTGTGCTGGACTCTCTCCAGCAGCTCCACATCCCTCTTGTACTGGAGAGCCCAGAACTGGACACAGTACTCCAGATGTGGCCTCACCAGGGCTGTGTAGAGGGGGATGATCACTTCCCTCGACCTGCTGGAGACGCTCTTCTTAATGCACCCCAGKATCCCATTGGCCTTCTTGGCCACCAGGGCACACTGCTGCCTCATGGTYAACTTGACACCCACAATGGCACCCAGGTCCTTCTTTGCAGAGCTGCTCTCCAGAAGGTCAGTCCCCAGCCTATACTGGTGTCTGGGTTTATTCTT
>NW_020455649.1:192243-312156 GCF_003342845.1 Nothoprocta perdicaria
GATGGCAGCATAGCCCTTAGGGCTATCAGCTACTTCTCCCAGTTTGGTATCATCAGCAAACTTGCTGAGGGAGCACTCCAGCCCTTCATCCAGGTCGTTAATGAATAAGTTGAACAGGACCGGACCGAGGACTGACCTCTGGGGGACACTGCTAACTAAGGGCCTCCAACTGGACTCAGCGCCACAGTTTACCACCCTCTGAGCTCTGTCATCAAACCATTTCTCAGTCCACCTCCCCGTCCACTCATCTATCCCATACCTCTGGAGCTTGCCCAGGAGGATGCTGTGAGGGACGATGTGAAAAGCCTTACTAAAATCCAGATAGATGACATCTACTGCTCTCTCCTCATCTATCCAGCTAGTCATTCCATCATAGAAGGCTATCAGGTTAGTCAAGCATGATTTCCCCTTGGTGAATACATGCTGCCTATTCCTGGTCACCTTCTTGTCCTCCATGCACTTGGAGACAGCAGCCAGGATGAGCTGTTCCATCGCTTTTCCAGGGATGGAGGTGAGGCTCACCGACCTGTAGTTGCCCAGGTCCTCCTTCTTGCCCTTTTTGAAGACTGGAGTGAGGTTGGCTTTTTTCCAGTCCTCTGACACCTCTCCCATTCTCCAGGACCTTTCAAAGATGGTGGTGAGCGGCTGAGTTATGACATCTGCCAGCTCATGCAGCACTCTTGGCTACATCCCATCAGGGTCCATGGATTTGTGGGAATCAGGTTTCCCTAAGTGCTCTCTGACCTAATCTTCCTCTACTCAGGGCAAGTCTTCTTCTCTCCAGGCTTCTTCTCTTGTCCCTAGAATCTGGGATTCCAAAAGGCTACCCTTGGTAAACACTGAAGCAAAGAAGGCATTCAGTAACTCTGCTTTTCCTCTGTTTTTTCATAACCAGGGCAACCACCCCATTGAGAGCAGACCCACGTTTTCCCTGATCTTCCTTCAGCCACTGATATATTTGAAGAAGCTCTTTTTGTTATCTTTAACATCCCTTGCCAGATTTGGTTCCAAATGTGCCTTAGCTTTCCTTGTTGCATTCTTACATCCCTGCAAGGGGCCTGTTTTTCCACATTCTGTATACTGCCTTCTTCTGCTTGAATTTTGCCAAGAGTTTCCTCATCCCCGCCCTGCCTGACTTCTTACTCATAGGAATGCACCAATCCTCAGCATGGAGGAAGTGCTGCTTGAAAACTAACCTGCCCTCTTGACCCCCACTTCCTTCTAGAGCCCTAGACCATGGGATTCCAAGAAGATCTCTGAAGAGGCCAAAGCTGGGCTTCAGCCTCCTGAAGTCCATGGCTATAAGGGTGCTTACAGCCCTGCTACCTCCTCCCTGGATCMTGAACTCCACCAGCTCAATCACTGCAGCCAAAGCTACCCCTCACCTTCACATCTCCAACAGTGAGATTTGTTATTTGTTAGTACCAGGACCAGTAGCTAACCTCTCCCCTTGGCTCCTTCACAGTCAGTGTCAAGAAGTTATCATCAACATACTGCAGAAACCTCCAGGACTGTGTGTGCCTAGCTGGGTTGTCATTCCAGCTGATATCAGGGTGGTTGAAGTCCCTTGTGAGAACCATTCAAATCCTTGAAGTCCTGTTAGGATTAAGAAGAACCTGCCTATGTACCTGGGTGCTCTTCTTGCTTGGGCTTCCTGCACCATGTAGTTTCTTCTGCAGTACTAACCTGTTATCACAAGATGCCAAAGGGACAGGATGGATGATATGCAACTGCACTTATACAAACTTCAATTAAGTTAATAGGTCTGAAAAATAGGGCCACCATGTACCTGTTTGGAATAGATATACATTGTGGTGCAGAGGCTGTAAAGGCCGTGYCTTACCTTTCCCAAGCAATGCTTCTAGGAGAAGTGATGTGCATCATGCTACCAGAAGAAGGTTTATCTGTTTTGTCTCCATCAAGCCTTGCTGTTGGATGCAGAGGAGAAGCAGAAATGTTTTCCTACCTGCTTTTTCTATGGTTAGTAGAGGAAGAAATACATGGAGCTGCCCATGTAGGCAACTGTAAACAGGAGTCAGATATYTCCTCTCACTTTTGTTTAGTCATAGCAATATGGCCCATAATTAGAAAATTACATCTATATTAAAATCACATTCACCAGTAATGAAATAGAGCAAACTGAGGAGGTGAGCACAGTGGCATTTTAACCATGCACAGTGACATGCCATAATTGTTCTTGTCAGAAATGAAGAAAGACTGACTCTTCAGGTCAGTTTTCATATTATCTGTGAGTGTATTACACGGCATATTGCCTATGAGCAGTGTTTTAATCATACATCATATTTTTGTCTGAACCTCATATCTAGGATCTAATGGGAAATGCCAGTAAACAGGGATATGGATTCATAAGATTGGTTACAGCTGTCTGGCAATAGCCTGGCAAACAGGTTAGCTTGAAGAAGAGATAGTTAATATGTGGACTGTTCTTGCTTCATTCAGTGCTGCCCAAGTTAGATGTGTTGATAAAGATTGTTCAGTATTTGGAGATTACAAATAGGGTCGTATCTTGGGGTATTGAAAAGGGATTTTCCTTGGGAGAGGGAGTGTAACATCTGTGGTTTGGGTATGAGGATGGCAGGGACAAGCGATGGGAAATCACTCGGAGTGTCACTAAGCAGCAGAACTTCCCTAGAAGAGGAAATGCTGCATTCCCTCCTCTTTGCTGGTGGTGCCTGCCTTCCGTGATCTTGCTGTAAAAGCACTTTGTGGGAACCAGAAGGGAGATTTAATATCACAATAAAAACCTGTCCCCATTTCCATATCATATCAGAGGAGGTATTGATGGAGTACTTGTGGTCTATGGATAGGGAGTGAGGTGGAGGGAAATGTGCCTTGGAGATGGGAGATGGCAGCTTTCTGGACCTCTTGAAGCCATTGGTGTTTTATTTGTTTGCTGTAGTGGGAAAATGTGTTTTTTCAATATGGCAAAATTGATTTTTGTGCCTGCTGGGCACAGGAAAGCTTCTAAGTCTCTGTGAGAATGTGCCAAATTTGTAGCCCATCAGGCCTTAAGGAGTTAAATGCTTGCTGTACTACCGAGMAGAGGATGTTTTTTTCATGTTCTTTCTTCTGATGGTTTCACTTATATGGTGCTTCCACTGCAGTTTGAAAGAGAGCATGTAACTTCTAGAGCCTTCTAATGTAGGAAATTTAGTTCCTGCAGAGAAGTAATTGCTTGGTACAGAATTAACTTAAAAAAAGTGTCTTTCGAGGTCTACATCTATTCTGAGCTTGCTTTTGTAAGGGCATGCATTTCTACATGTTTGAGTTCAGAAGGGCAAACAGGTCCCTATACTTTGTAAATAAAAAGTATTTACAATTGTACAAATATAGGCTGATATATATAACAATCTGATAGAGGCTTCTTTTTAATTTCCACTGTTGTCAAAGAAGGTACCTCCTCTCTTGCCAACATATGGGTGAAAGGAGAAAGGGCAGCTCATAAACTGCTGAGTCTGTGCTCATCAAAATTTGAAATTCTCAAAGCTGATCGTGATTTTAGAATAAAATATGTCATTTGATCAAAAACATTGATCAAACTATTTGTGTCTTTAATCCAGAAGGAAGGCTTATAAGCCCACATTGGGTTTGTTTGTTGAATCATTGGCACAAAATGGATAGGTCAAAAACTKCAGAGTTAGCACAAGCTGGTTATTTGGAAAGATGAAATGTCATAATACCTTAGGAAATTCTTTAGGGAATGGCATGGATTTCATACTTGCTTGATTCACCCAAAGATCACTCAAGAGTTAATTTCAAAATAATAGTAATAATAGCAGCCGCATATGTAGTAGTAACAGTAAGAATAAAAATTAACATATATATGATCATACATAGTCTGGTGAACATGTATTTAAATAAAATAGCAGAAATGCTTCATGATTTTTGTTTGATGAACTTGACTGTGTTGGTGGTTTGAGATTCACAGCTGGTCAGGAAAGCCAAAGYAATGACATCTTTAAAATATTCTTTGATACAAAATTCTCAGAGTATGCGAAGTTTTARGACACAATGCTTTTCCAGATGATCCTTACATCTCCGTAAAAGAGCATTTTCTTGAGAGTAAATTAATAATAAATTTAAAAAGAAAAAAGAGATCATTTTTAAGAGAAAGATGATATTATTGATAGGTGCTAAGTCTGTGCAAGCTCACAGTAAAGTGTCCCTTTATTCTGCACAATTGTGTCTGTTATTATCTTATAAGCAGTATTAATCTTTGTATCGTGTAATTCATTCCTATTTAAATTCTCACTAAGTAGAATATAAGGCCAGAATATTTCATATCCATTACTCTTATGGGCACCTGGCAGATGGGAGATGAAGAAAAATAAAACTGGAAAAAATAGTGCATTAAAATATATGTTAATTAAACTATATCATGCCACTCTAATTTTATGATTTTTATTTCTTATTCTTCTATAGCCTCAGACCATTCGTCAGACTCTTCAAAGGACATTGGAGTATTTTGAGCATCAAGTTATAGGGTAAGTGTTAATGCAAGGTCAGAGAAAGGTGCGTGGTAACTTTTCCCTCTGTGCTTTCTATGYCACTGATACGCTCTTTAATTTTGCTCACAAATTCTTAAAATTGCTCTGGAGTAACCATATACATCACAGATATTAATGATAAACTACTCTGCAATCCTGCTTCCATGCACTTCCTTTAGAGAAGGAGTTCTCCGTTAACTGTGAGATTTCCTATGCCAGAAGAACAGGGAATCTGTAAAAGCACTAAATCTGTCCAAATTTGCTTTTCATTGAGCCACCTGAGAGGACTGTACAAATTATTTATATATTACTTTTGCTTCTGTCTTATCTTAGTCCGGGATACAGTGTTAAAAAACAAACCCAACTCAACACAATGCAATGCAATAAAATCCAACCCCAAATTTACAGCAAATGGTAGCTCCTGGGCTGAGATGCTATGACCTGAGGTGAGACTTGCAAAATCTTGCAACTTATTAAAGACTTACAGTGTTGCATATTTACAGGCTTTTGCAGAAACAGGACTGAAAGTTGCCTGACAGTTGGTTGAGAAAATTAATATATGACTGAGGAGTAAACAGAAAGTAATATCATGAAAATCTAAGGTGTTTTCCCATTGATTAAAATAATCTCTTGTCAGCCATTTCCTTACCTGCACAAGTATTATATTGTCAGAGATAACTTTTATTATTCCTAACAGTCAGAGTCCAGTGGCTGCATGTCTATAGCCATTACGCTCCTCTGCCATATGGCAAATGAAGAATACTGTCCTCTTCTGAATCTAATTACACAGATGCAACAGTAATTTTTTTTCAAGCTGCATTAAGGGTCTTTGTAGAATTTATGGCATAATTTTGAAGCTCGGTGCACTGAAKGGAATTGTCCTTGTCTGTTTTCCAGTGTTTGGTTAAAATTCAAATGGAGCTTGAGCTTGGTAGGTGACATTTATAGTGATAGCACGTCTGGCTGGCACCTGAGGGAGCCATTCATTGCAGGTAGTTATGATATCCACTGTGGCACAAGCAGGGGGAGAAGCCTTCTGGTGAAGTATTTTTTTTCAGTTGCTGAAAAGTTGCTGAAAAAAAATGCTTTAAATTTCCTGTTAGGAGGTTTCAGTGGATGAGACACAGCACCCTGGGAAATGTATGTGTGCAATAACAATGCAGCTTTTAATTTATGGCCACATGGCACTTAGATTCGCTTATTTGAGTGRAGAAAGTTTAAAAACAAGACTCTGCAAAAATCTGTGATTGCTGTGACTTACCATACACTTCAGTTTTTTGAATGTCATTATAAATTTGTTAAAGTCATTTCTATGTCTGTATTTGCCCTGTCCTGTGGTTGTTACCAATGGGATGCACTTTGCATTTGTAAACCTTAACTCAGTTGGGAGTTGGTGCCCATGCTACTTTGCTTGCTTCTGGTGTGCACCAGACCATGTTGTGGTTGAGCAAGAATGAGCCTAGTCTCCCCTAGACACTTTTGCTGCCCCAGTGGCCCAGGCTCTTCCAGCTCTGCTGTGGATCACACACTGCTCACGAGCCTGTAACCTRCACTCTGTTAAGGGTCTGTCTTGTTTCTGTGCCTGGTGCTAGCGAACTAACCAGAGCAAGGAGCATTTCTGGGCRCTGAGGTTTGACTGCCGAGCAGCTGCTGGAGCAGATTTGACTGGGGTGAGCTCACCCTCTGCCAAATGTTTTGCACCACTGGCCTGGGGCAGCGCAGGCTGGGGACTGTTCTCATGCCTGGTGCACAGTCTGTGCATCCACTCCAGGCATCTTTCAGGARCCTCTACGTAACTAAAGGTGAACCAGTGAACCTCAGCACCAGAAAAGACCTATTTGTGTGCTAGGCTGGATGCAGCCTGGAGTGTGCATTGATTTCAGTACACAGCAATGCCCTGTGCTGCTAAGGACAACCTAGATAAGGTTGTGAGCAGAAGCAGGAGGTCAAGCTCAAGATATCAGTACCCTCTGACCTGGGGCTTGCAGCAGCCGTGCTGGGCAGTGGCCTGGGCATGGTGAAGATGACCAAAGCTTTGGCTTCTCAGGAATGACTTGTGTGTGGGGTGGCAGCCCAGCCTCCATGAGCAGGAAAAGCTCAGCCTTGCTGAATCGAGCTCTTCTGTCCCTTTTGCCTGAGGGTGCTTCAGAAACCCTCCAAGGTTTCCTTTATTATCCTCCATAACCCAGTCTTGGAGCACTGAGTACCAGTGTCTGAGCACCTGCTCACAAATGGCCTGGGCTCAGGTCCTAAAGCTCCCCAACAAGTTTCACAGAATCACAGAACGGYTGAGGTTAGAAAGGACCACCAGAGATTGTTCAACCTGATGCCCCTGCTCAAGCAGGGTCACCTAGAGCATGCTGCCCAGGATTGTGTCCAGTTGGCTTTTCAGTATCTCCAAGGATGGAGAGTCCACAAGCTTTCTGGACAAACAAGTTTGACTGAGTTAAGCAATGAGGGTCCTCCTTCCTCTCGCTGTAACTGATTCAAGAGCCCTCTCCTCAGCTGCTGGGGTTCCTTTCTGGCACTTCCTTTAGAGCCTCTTTTGGCAGTGAAGGATAATTCTTTCCTTGCCCCTTCATGAGAGACCTGAGAGACAGTCTCCAGAGATTTGGGAATCATGGAATGCAAATGTAAATGTCTAACAGAAACACCCAGTGAAATAGGAAATAGAATTTGATATTCCTAGGGTAAATGTTTAGGAACAAATATTTAAACATGATTCAAGAAAAAGAGAAAGATCATACTTTTGTATAGGGCCCAGGCAATATAGAAGAATTTAAGCTGCGTTTTTCTTTAGAGACCAGCATGGGGCTTCCCAAGCTGTGGATAGACAGTTTTTTTTTTTTTCTTCTTTTTTCAAGTTGATGGAAAATGCAGACATTTGAGAACATGATTTTGACCTGTCTCCAGATCCTACAATACCACTACCTAAGATTGGGTTGGGGTACTTAGGTGTATTAGAAGCAGCTTTTTAATTTTTTTTTTATTCTTTATTTTTTTTAGGACAATGTTAGAGTTGTATCTATAACTTGTAATGATAGTTTGGATGCATCACATTTTCTTCACTTGTGTTCCAATTCAGTCTTCTTAAGCACCTGCCTAAAGCTTTGTTTTTTTTCAAAAACAAAGTTTAAGTTTCTCTTCTGTTTCTGTTGAATTAAGGAAAAAGAATCCAGCAAAACTAATTCAGATAGAATAATTTAGATGGTAGGAACTTTCTTGTTGTTCTGAGCACAGCCCTGTATCTTTTCTCAGTAGTGGTATTCTTTCTAATTTCTTTGTAGCGGGCTATTAAACAAACTCCTTGATAGCACAGTGAGTGTTACTGACAATATTCTCTTTGCTGAGATGTTTTCAGAAGATAATCCACAGAGAAACCTAGATTTTATATATGCAATGCTAATTTAATGTAGCACAGCTATATCAGGAAGATTTATTCTTCCTATTAGATACTCGCCATTGTGTCATAAACATCTTGTTTTGAATTTAATGTACAATATAAAAAATACCCCAATGGAGGTGATGTATAAAACAGATACGTCTGATATCAAGCGCTTTTGTACGATTTTTTTTTACTGTCTCTAATTTCATTACAGAGAGTACTCCAGATACCAGTGTGATACTACAGATACCCTGGCTACTAATGAGATGTTATCAACATGTGTTTATGCACAAAGGAAGGAGGGTAATGAAGGAGAGAAGATGAGGGTGGCAAAGAGCTTATTCAGCTTTGCTAAATACACTGTCTGATATGAGTGGGAACAGGATCAAGACAGTTGAAATTTGAACTCACTTTCAAAATTAATCATCAGTTAAATTTTTTGGCTTAGCCACTACATGCAGAATCCTATAGGACAGATAAGAAGAGACGTCAGAACCTATCTTTTCTTTGACACAAACTAGACCTGCATCCCTAGGACAAGAGGCAATGAACAAAAACTGAAACACAGGAGGTTCTGTCTGAATGTCAAGAAAAGTTGTAAGAGTAACAGAGCACTGGAACAGGTTGCCCAGAGAGCCTGTGGAGCCTCCATCCTTGGAGATACTCAAAAGGCACCTGGATGTGATCCTGTGCTACATGTTCTCGAGCAGGGGGGTTGTACTAGATGATCTCTAGAGGTCTCTTCCAATCTCAAACATCCATGTTTTTGTGTTTCTGCAAGATTCTTTTCTAACTTGCATTTATATAAGGAWWTTTTTTTTCCTTTTTGTCTATAGTTACAGGGATGCAGAAAAGAACTTTCACAATATATCGAATAGATGCTCCTACACAGACTGCTCTGGCAATGAGGAAACAGAAGATGTCTCAGGAATTCTCCAGTGCACAGCTAATGTGCTTGGTATGTATATTTTCAAGGGAACTTGTTTTTTGTAGCTAGAAGGAGGGCTTGCTGTGCMTCTTAATCAACAATGAAATTTTTGTTCCAACAAAGGAAACTTATAAAATAAGCACCAGTGTGCTGGTATTGCATCTATCTTTCCTACACATATTTTGCTCATTTGAAACAATCCAGATGGATTTTTCAGTGAAAGTGTATGTACTGTATGTACTGAAACAAAATTTCAAAGTCTTTGAGTTCAAATATATTTGTGTCTATGCAGGCCTTAGTCTTGCAGTTATCTCAGACTATTGGCCTGGTGGATATAGGGCCTAGGAAATGTACAGCGGGATGTACATGAGACATGAAACTTTGGAACCTTATACTTATGTTGAAGCATATTTGAGGTAGCAAACTTTTAGGAATGTTCTATTTCAAGATGACATTATCCATTACTGAAGTGATGCAGTCTTAGATCACACTAGTGTTTCCCAAGAAACTCCTGGAAATTACCTGGGGAATCAAGTCTTCCTGTGATATGAACACCTGCTCTGGATTTTCATGAGAAGCCATCTGTTCTGTGCAGGTAACTGAACTGAGATATGAAAGTGTCAGTGTTTGAAAAGAGAGCTAATGAAAAAAAAAAAAGTACTTCTACTTTAAATTTTAGTCTTGGAATTAGGTAGCTGGTCATTTGCCTCATTTGTATGATTTTTTCCAGATTGCTGTCTTTCCTGAGCTGTTGGTAAGTTTTACTGCTTTTCAGTCTGACTTGTGCTGCTGATTCAGGCCACCATGAAATGCAAAGAAAGGAAAGGAAAAGGAAAGGAGAAGGAAAAGGAAATGGGAAAGGAAAAGGAAAAGGAAAAGGAAAGGA
Source organism: Nothoprocta perdicaria (assembly GCF_003342845.1). Lineage (NCBI taxonomy): Eukaryota > Metazoa > Chordata > Aves > Tinamiformes > Tinamidae > Nothoprocta > Nothoprocta perdicaria. Next base: position 201,951 of record NW_020455649.1, read on the forward strand.
AAAGGAAAAGAAAAGGAAAGGAAAAGGAAAGGAAAAGGAAAGGAAAAGGAAAGGAAAAGGAAAGGAAAAGGAAAGGAAAAGGAAAGGAAAAGGAAAGGAAAAGGAAAGGAAAGAAAAAGAGATGAAAAACTTGCTACTGAAAACTCAATTTTCATCTGGGCCTGGTTTAACCATTTCACTTCTGTGAAATAAAGTATTGGATTTTTTTTTATCATGAACTTTACAGGTTGAACTTTAACCATGTGGGCAGCTACCTAGCTTTTGCAAGGTATTTTTAAAGGGGAAAAGCACCAACTGCCGCTAAAGAAAATTATTTCAAAGGACTAATTGCAGACTTAGGTGTGATAGTCATTTACGGTGTAGTAGAATTGAGTTATATAGCTCTACTTTCAGGAGTGTATTGGCCGATAATAACTTTTTTATTAAGTGCTTAGACATTAAGGAGCCTTGTATATTAATTGCCTGCAGTTATCCATCTGATAGCAAAAACCAATGTGACCATGTTACTCGTTGATATGAATTTGAGTGTTATGTGTGTTTGAGCTCGGTCTTGAGGTCAAGCTGATGAGCTGAGCAGCAGCGGAGCTGCCCTGTGTGTGTGGCCACTGCTGCCAAGTGTTAGCAGTAAAACAGTGTCATTTGCCATCCAAGGGTGCCAACAGACTCACTGCACCCGTACAGGTTGCGTAGGGTGTAAAACAGCTGACGCTAAGCACAGCCAGGGAGGATCTGAGTGCCTTCTAACAGCACTGGGATTCATGGGAAGAGATGGGACTTGTCACCTTGCATGTTTGGCTCAGTGGGAGAATTTAAATTCTTTCTCGCTTGTATGGGACAGGAATATAAGAGTAAGAATACTCAAACCAGCTTCTACATTTTAATTGCTGTCTCCTGTCACAACAGGTAAATAATTAATGGAGGCTGCCTAATTAATTTTCACATGTACAATTATTTTTCTGATTGAATAAAGATTAGAAAGAAAATCTCTTATGTGAGAAGGAAGTAATCACTGGGGTATATACCTAGAGCAGTGGGGATTGCTTAGACAGAAGGCAAAAGTGAAATCAACTGTGATGGCAGTTAGAGAAACTGTTGAACCAAATCCTGCTCTCATTTTATTTATATGGGTGGTTAAAAGGATTTGCTGTCTGGGATTCTGTGAGTTCTGCAGTCCAAGAGTTGGGCCTGTTCTTGATAGGGGCCAATGTTTAGCCTTGTGCTTTGCATGGCCCACAATTAACCACTTCGGCTCTGCCCCTGCTGACCTTAGGCAGAGGTCTAGCTTTTAAGTCGATCTGTAAACCTGGAAGAAAGTTTTTTTTTTTTTAGAGACATTTGAAAACAACCTCCTACTGCCTTTGCTTTAGATAATGCCAACACGTTTCACCTCTCCTGACCCAGTAAATGCCTCTAAAATTGTCATTTGGCATTCCTTAGTCATCAAAAGACACAAATGCTGAGGTCAGTAGTAAGCCTGGAAGACTGAACAGATGCTCTGCCCTGTGGTCCTGGTGCTTACGCTGCTCACAACATGGTACACATGCAACTGGATGCATGTATCTGTATGATATGAATCCTGGAATGTGCCTCATGTCAAATTATCTCCAGAAGTGTGTGCAGGAAGGGACCTGATGCTCCTTATCTCTTCGCTKAGATCTCCTGCTACAGCCCCAGACATCACTAGAGCTCTTCCTGCTTTCATTCACTGTAATTGAGAGACACCTTCATCACGCTCCAAAGCTGTACACTGTTTGATATCAGATCAATGACAAAACTTTCCTTTGCAGTTTTAGTGGCTGGAATATTTAATTTTGTATCCTTTCCAAAATAGTCCAAGCAGCTTTATGAGGGACTCTGTTTTGTTTGGTTTATACAGACATACTTTTTACAACGTGCTTCATATATTCCAAAAGAAAAACAAGTAACAGAATATTGGAAGCTGGACAGAAGGAGAAAGAAATCTTGTCCTTTAAGGAAGTTGTTAGAAATTCCCTAGATTGAAGTAAAGTATGTCAAAGAATAAGTGTAGATGTGTTTTACACTTTTGTCCCAAATACTTCAATGGGCTAGTTTTCAGTGGGCTAGTGAGACTGTGTTCAGAGAAGCTTTGTACTGTTAATCTTCTTTTTTTAAAAAAAAGTATTATGAAGCATACTATATAGATGTCTACTACTTTTCAACTGACCAAATTTATACTGAGGTGTGTTAAAGGGAAAGACTGTATATGAAGAGATTTCTTATTTGATCTTTGACAAGTTTTTATTCTCTTTGTGCCTCAGTTTCCCATTTGTGTGTATATATACATATGTACATTTGTCCTTTGAACCATACATCAGTGCTGCCTATTTAGATTCTAACCTTCTCAAGACAAGTTTTCTTACATACTATTTGTTTGTACATCAGCACTTTGAGCAATGACGGCCAGATCTTGTTTTGGCTTACTTTTGTCACTTTAATAAAAATGACTTATTTGAAGTAAGATTAGGGTGTGTATTTTGCTTTATTCCAGCTAGCTGCAGTAAGTCAGAGACCTTAGTGACCTTTAATGTAGTTGCAAGTTTAACCTTCATTGATTAAAAGATTAGGATGAAACTTTTTTTTTTAATCATTAGATTATTTTGGGATATAAAGACTTCTTGACATCTCTTCTGCATATCTCTTGGGAAGTTATTGCCCATTATGTAATTGTAATATGTTATATGGTATCACATCCTAATATACTTAGAAAAATGTAGACCCTTCACTTCACCTCCCCATATAATGTTGGAAAACACTGCCTACAATTAGTGTAGTCTTTGGAAGTGGGCAACTCTTCACTCTTAATTCAGTCCTTTGCAATAAAGAAAGGGAGCTTTGTGAACAAATACGTGTTTTCCTTTAAATGCCATCACGATGTCCTTTGGGGCCTTTTTACAGTTTGTCAGGTAGAGGGAACTGTGTTGTAGCTTTTGACAGTAAAAATGAAAAGAAACCTAAATTCATAAATATCTCATTTAAAAAAATCTATCTTCCCATGTGCGAAACTTGCAAAGTAGATACAGAGATTTATACCCAGTCTTTAGTGACATGGAAGAAAGAGTATATTTGTATWTTGGACTACACTATCTAAACTGTATGTTCTTCAGCACTGTGCTTTATGTACTGCATAAATAACACTAACGAGACCTTAGACACAGAGCCTGAAGTTACAAATGAATTTATATCAGTTGTTTCATCAAGGAGGTCCTGGAGAAGTAACTGCACGTATATACATTTCCATTATTTAAGATGCAGAGAAAGTGTTTGCAATTTCTTCTTTTTTTTTTTTTTTAATTGGAGAAATGATTTGTGCAACACAATTCTTTTGTATCTGTTAGAAAATTTTGACTCAAAATCTTATTTAAATTCCCAGCATACATCAATAGTTGCTCAATCAGCTCCACTTGTAGAGATGAATATATTGCAAATATTTTTTCCTGTTAGATGTTTTTAACTTGCAGATTGTTAATAAGGCTTGTCCTCTGGATTTTGCTTCTAGAAGTGGTGCTGAAACAGCTGTTAGTCTGCAGAGAGATTAGTCCAGGTGATACAACTGGAAAATAAGGACAAGCTTCTGGCACAGTGACTGCTCAGCAGGTGTCTGAAAACTGTAAATGTTTATATAGTTAAGATATAGAAGTTCATACCCCATTGTTCTTTCCCTGAGCTGAGTAAGGGATAATCTWGAGGATGCAACTAATTTAGGATACAARTCCTGATTTATATTTAAAGTTGTTAGATTTATATATAAAGTTGTCAGGGATAATCTTGAGGATGCAACTAATTTAGGATACAAATCCTGATTTATATTTAAAGTTGTTAGTTTATAACTGGCACAGAAGGAAATGTTACATGGCCCAAAAGACTGACGATACTAATGGATTTTATTAGTATTGGAACTACTTTCAGTGGATTCCCAAACTATGCACACAGGACTCCTTTTACTTAGTAGATGTTATGCAGTACTGACAGTATAAAAACAATATAAACAAAATGTGTTTAATTTCTGTGATTTCAAAATTGAGATGAATGTATCTAAATTAGAAGACAAATGGCATTGAGCTTCCTACTCGTCTAAAAATACAATTACTTATTAGAAAGCAGATAAACTACCGGCAGATAATGAACAGTTTAAAGTTATGATATACATTGACATCTTGCAAAAGTCTGTTTATAAAGTAGAAGACATTTTAGGCATGATTCATTGCCTATATGTACGTGTTTGTCATCTTTTTAGGTGCTGTGGGGTGTGATGTGTGGCCTCAATCAATGCTTCAAAAATGGCCAAGGTCTTCCATAAATCTCATATCTTGGCACATATAACAATGGGATAGACCTTTGTAAGATGTCCTGGAAACTTTATGATGTCTCAAGTAGCATTGTATTTCTGTATTTAATCAAGTTGAGCCTGTAAGGGTTCTGTATCTGTATATCTGTATCTGTATATCTGTAAGGAATTATGAGAGAGGATTTTTGCATTTTTTCAGGAAGTGTTTTTAGATTTCATTGTAATTGATCCTTTTCTAAAACTGAAGAAATTATTTTCCTTGTGTGGATTCAATGACATATTTCTTTATTTTAATACAAAAGCAAAATTTGAAACTCAGTTCATACCACTGATTGCTCTCTAGAGTTGGTACAAAACAAACTGAAACTGTCTTATATCTAGGAATTATCAACCTACTGATTGCTGTTTTTGTTTAATAAAACCTGCGCAAATGTAAGCCGTGAAGTTTCCAAGATGTGAAGGGGGCACAATATGATCATACTCCTGCTTCTTACAGCTCACAGCCTGCAGAACTGGCTGTTACTGAAAGCGCTGTATGTTTGGGGGTGGAAAAGAACATTGCTTATTCTTCATAGTTCAGCTGAACTGTGTCAGTAATTTGAGGCAGAATCTCTTATATGCATCTGAGCACAGGGAAACTCACTATGAAGTGATAATTACAGGAATACTTTTCTCATTTGGCAGAGAACCTCACTTGAAAAAGGTAGGAAAATGTCTTATTAAAAATTGGACAAAAGTACTATAGGTGAATAAWTGTGAGGAATATTTTATAAGAATAATTCTCTCCTTATTTTATGAGAACTTGAAAGATAGGCAGGTCYTATATGATGCTGTAAAGTAAGTGCAGTACAAATTATATAGTTGGGTCAAAGCTATATCTGAAGGAATAAAACGATGTTATTTTGTTTATATACAACCACTCAAAATAATAAAAATGTTAKACCTGAGTTCCTCCCCAGACTGCTATAAATTCCTCATGATAATTAAGTAAGATCAAAGACCTTTACATAGTAGTTAGACATTTGCACTAGGATCACTGATAGGCCRCATGCTCTGTTTAATGTGTCTTCAGCATCCCTCTGTGCACATCAAAGTCTTTTTTTAATAAGAGGATGAATGTTGGTTCCCCTACCACCTACAGATCATCCTTTGGAATCTTAAACTGCTACGTGGGTCTCCATCCAAAGGACTGTTTGAAAGATCTTATGCTAAATGTAAATAAACGCTTACGCTAAAAATGGTCTAGACCAAATAAGTTTAAGAGGTATCTTCTATAAATGAAGGTGGAAAATTCTTGTTGAAKTCTCCCATCCTGCTAGTATTTACATTTAAAGATTCTTAATGGGAATCCCAGGTAAGATGGGTTTGTGTATGCCAAAGGAATCAGATGCTGGCCACTCAGTGACAATGTTCTTGATGATTTACTTTAAGGAATAATTGGATGGTTTGTAACTATTTCTGTGTGCTTTGCAAGCAAATGGATTGCTTTGACATTTTGATCACATCATTTATTTTCTTTTTATTTTTGAAGARCCTATGATTTGTGATTTCTTTAATAAGAGCAGATTCCTACATAATTTCTCCACAAAGTTCTGTACTAATTACTTTAAAATTCAGCATTAGTTTGAACTTTTGTGGCAGGCTCACAGTTTACAGGAATTGCCAAAAAGAAAATGATGATGGACTTTTTACTAGCATTTTATTATAGTATGAAGTCATTTATTTATGCTCCACTTCAATGAAATATTTAATTTGAGCCTATGCTAAAAGGCTTTGCTAATTTTGGATCTGGCTCAAATGTATACACATATATCTAAATGTCTTTGACATACATTTTCAAAGGATAATAATAGACCTTATGTAGCACTTTTGTGATAAATCCCCAAGTGCTTTATAATCAAGGCCTGCAGCATTATCTTCATTCTACAGTTACTTTGCCTCTTGATTTCCATCTTATAAAGTGCATATTTAATGTTTCTTCAGTACAGACTAGAATTCAAATGGCATTGTAAGGAAAAGGAATGGAAAGAAACTACAAAGCAGAGAAATTTGTAAGMGTTCAGTAGTATTTGTATTGGAAGGGCTCGTGCATGCATGTAGATCTTACCTATGGACTGCTGAATGGAAAGGTTTGATCAGAGTGCAATAGTGATCCAAAGTGAGTATAAAAATACTAGTGTTCCAGGAAAGTATAATAAATCATTTTGAAAAAAAATGCCTTCCATTTTAGTGAAGGGAAAATAGACTCATATCTTGAATGCCATCTTCAGTTTGAATCTCTGCTTTTCAAACCTAAAATGAAAACAAAATGAAGATGCACAGAAAGAATTAAAGGTAGGAAGAGTGTGAAAAGAGTAGCCTGTTTATGGAGATTTGTACCCTCACAGTTATGAAGAAGATCATTTTGGAGATTTTGACCTTTCTCAAAATGAAAAAAGAAAAAGCACCACAGGAAATAGTGAATATACTTGACTTGGAAATCTGAATTTAAATTTTAAAGATCATAGTTAACCTGTGGAGTTTTGGGGGATTTTTTTTTGACTTCAGGATTTTTTGTAAGTAATAAAAACATTGCCTGATCTAGCTGTTCTCTCCAACATGCCAAACATTTATTGCAGCAGTTAGAAGAAGCTTCCCTAAAAACATTTTTTTGCATGATTTTCTATCAGCTTTTGCAGTTCTTCTATGGCATCTGGTACCAGTCATTGCTGAGATAAGATTTCTGAGCAGCTGAATAGCAATCTGGTGCATTGTGACAATTTCTTTGATGATGATGATGGTCATTTTCATTTTCTGTTGAAAGCTAAACATTTCCAGTAAGTATAGGAAATAATGGGGRAGGAACTTCACAGAAGATATTCAAAAGCCTGGGATCATTTATGTGGTAGTAAATGAAAGGGTTATGATGAAAGTTATATAACATAATGTTTTATAGAAGACAAATGTATGCTTCTATTCATTATTTATTTTAAAATAAAGGGCAAGATTTAGTCTGTGAAAATTGAGATTAAGTATTTTGCACAACTTCACACCACTATGTGACTGAAACCAAGAGCTTTGCAGAAGTACAGAAAGAGCCACTTTGTGTTTATTTGAATTATAAAAATTTAAAGAGTTTTGATTTAAGTAATCGTGTTTCAGGGCAAAAATTCGTCTCTAATTAGTGAGGCTTAAGAAAGTTTCTGCCATAGGTAGATTATATTTGATTGTTTTAGAGGTTTGTCTGACTTTATTTCATTTTCTCAGTATCTCGTAATGCCTATTCTTCTAGAGAAAATTCTGGACTAAGATAGACCAGCAGTTTGGCCTACCGTGGGCATATCTATTTTTCTAATAGAGATAATCTAATTTTCTGCTAGCATTTTGTGTAACTCACTTTAGGGCTAATTTTTTTTTTTTTTTAAGTGGTATAGAGCCAAGCCATTGACCTGAATTTCATAGTATAATTCATATTGCTTGGAGTCAGTATGTTGCATTCAGATTTTACAGCCAGTCATCTGGGCCAGATAACAGGACTGGTCAAACACAAGCAACAAAACTTTAGGCCTAGTACTAAGATATATCTCCTTGTAGTGATAATGAGATTGCACTTAATGTGTGGCTGTGATGTATGTGGGATCAATGAAATTAGTTCCTGTTGTGATTTTTTCCTCTACCCTATTTTGAATCAGTGAGGCCAGAGCAACTAYTTGTTTTATTGTAGTCTCATAATAYAGAACAAAGAAAGCACYGCCTAGACTATCATTCTGGGCAGTGTTGTAGGATGTTACATGGTTCGGTATCAGTGTTTGGTGATTTTCATGAAAAGCCCTGGTGTTTCCGTTACCATCCTTTTCCTATACTTTCAAGGCTTCTGTTATCCTAGTGCATTAGATGCCTCTGCTGCAGTTATGTGACAGTTCACATTGAAATGCTTGCTTCTTCTAAAGTTTTTCACAGTTCATTCTAACTAACAATAAGATTTAAATATGTATGTTCATGAAGTTATATAAGAATAYGATAATTTCTTAACCCTTGTTAGGAGAGTTTAATTATGGCAATAATATTGGTTTGGATTAGAATTTAATTCTTTTCAGGTTGTAATGAGTATTTTGGTGGAAGACCTTACAGTACTGTCATATGGAGACATAATGGTGTTGAATCTGGACCTTGTACACTGTCCTCTGAGCCAGGAGATTAGGGGCACTGTGCACCAAAGGTACTTTCGTTTGGCACAGACACAGATCTGACCATCTGTGGTCATAAAAGATCTTGGGAATATTTTTGTAATAATAGGGCTACTAACCTAGCTTAGTGACCAGATTTCATTATGAATAATGCCATACTGAAGGATTTACCCAGATAATTGCTCTTCTCAGAAAATATGCTTTGTCATGCTATCCTGCTTATATATGCAATTTTACAAATTTTAAACTGCTCTAAATCATATCCAAGGCCCAAACAGAACTATTTGTGCATGTGGTTTGTAATGCTATAGAACACTTTGTAAATATTGATCATTATAATTACACCAGTGTGCATAGGTATTTCAGACACTGCCTTGAGATGATCAAAGGTTGTTGTCTGCAACAACAAATGAATGATTTCATCTGTTCTCCATTTTTCCTCTGGGCATGAGAGTCACTAATTGCGTTGTTCTTCCACATTTATCAGCCTGGAAGCAATGTAAATAAACAAGGAATAGTTCAGTGATCCATAAGGATTTTATCAGGGTTACAAGGTATACTGAATACAAATTATATTAAAGGCCTTGTTGTGCCATTTGGAAATAAATTACTGCCCTGCRTTTCTGTTGGAATATTGAAGATCAGTTTAAGGTATTTGCCTGTTCCTGTTATATATGTAATAAATTCAATACACTGGAGGAAACTGTTTTGTTATTTCTCCTATCAGATTGCTTTGCAACCTCTTGCTAGATCAGCATACAGTTGATGTATTTTTTTTTCTCATCTATCACGGCTTAGAACAGCATAAACATATCTGATAAGCTTGGCAAACTKCTATTTGATGTAGTGATTTTATGTAGATGAGATTAATAGAAYATTTCCATGTTGGAATAAGACAGAGGAAAATGTTTAATAACTCTCTTAAAATTATTTTTTTCAATTTGTCTTTAAAGGCATAAATAACAAATAAGTGCAGAATTAGGTATTCATTTGTWTCCAGGAAGGCTGAACTAGATGATCTGTAGAGGTCCCTTCCAACCTCAACCATTTTGTGTGTGAATTCCATCGCTGATACTTCTTCTCCTCCTGTGGAACACCAGCCTTACCACTCCTGTAAATCAAAACTCTCCGAATTGCTGTGATAGAGACTTGAAGTGACATTGTGAAGTAGCGTAGAACTGTACCATCTACTAGAAATTTAGGTATCTCTAAGGGACAGGGATTTTTTTAAAGATACATGAACTTAGAAGTTTAAAAGAGAAAGATTTTGCTCTCCTTTGCAGGCAAGAAGAAAGGAGTGGCTCCCACTACCTGTAATGAGAAAGGTATTTGTTTGAAGAACAAAAAAAGAAAAAAGGAAAAGCAGCTACTAGTGCATAATCTGACTGGAGTGTTTTACAGTGCTTGGCTTTCAGTCCCACTGGTTTATTTTCCATGCTGGTAAGAACTGGCTTCCTTGAAGAGGCAGTGAACGGAAAGGCTGTAAAAGTAGAACCGTGAAGTTTCCCATCTGTGACGAGGTCAAAACTGGCAGCGGCGCATCCTTGGCAGGGGTGTTCACACAGTGGAGTGTGTGTGATATGCAAAGCTAGGGAAATTATAACGTGCTCTGGCTTCCAGCAGGGAAAAGGAGGCAGACAAATGTAAGCCACACAAACAGTTGGCTGGGACAGGAAAGTGAAAGCAGGAGAAAATAAAGTGGGAAGCAGAAAAGAATGAAGCAGTGTGAATCAGGGAGCCAGGGGCTATGCCCAAATACCAAAGAAAACAGAGGTGCTGCGGGCGGGTATTTGATGGAAAAGTAGAACAGAGGAGAAGCCACTCTCACGTGACTTTGAAAAATACCAGGCAAAAGAAAACAGCAAGGGAAAATGCTACACAGTAGTAAAACAATTTTGCTTATATCAGTGTCTCTTTCTACCATAGGTTTAAAGTTTGAGGAAATGCAAGAAAAGTTTGGGGAAGAATTCTTCAATATCTGCTTTGATGAGAATGAGAGAGTTCTTCGAGCTGTAGGTGGGACCCTCCAAGACTTCTTCAATGGCTTTGATGCTTTACTGGAGCACATTAGAACTTCATTTGGAAGACAGGCCACCCTAGAATCCCCTTCTTTCCTATGCAAAGAGCTCACCGACGGCAACCTCATGCTTCATTACTTTCACCCACATCATATTGTGGGATTTGCAATGATGGGAATGATAAAGGCGGCAGCAAAGAAAATTTACCGCTTGGAAGTGGAAGTAGAGCAGGTTACTAGTGATAAACTGTGTTCAGAGGGGACAAACCCAGGTAACTGTAGCTGTCTGACTTTCCTTATCAAGGAACAYGAAAATGCAAATATCACAAAAACACTTCCACCAGGAACATCCCATTCCCCCTTGGACCTGAGGATCAGCATCAGCACCTTCTGCAGAGCTTTCCCCTTCCACCTGATGTTTGATCCAAACATGTTGATTCTGCAGCTTGGAGAAGGTCTTAGGAAGCAGCTCAGATGTGACACTCATAAAACACTGAAATTCCAGGACTGCTTTGACATAGTTTCTCCTAAGGTCAGTGCCACGTTTGAACGAGTCCTCATGAGATTATCTACTCCTTTTGTGATTCGGACCAAACTTGAGGATTCTGGCTCTGAGAATAAAGATAAGGTAAGAGCATTAATTTGGAATGGGGGGTGTGTGTGTGCTGGAATGTGCAATGGGAGAGGTTTACTTATTTGGAAAGAAGCTCAAGTCTTGTGTATTCCAGAAATCTCACTAACACCTTCCAAACCTAGGATAAGTGGTATTCCCCAGACAAGTAAGTATTTTCCTAGATTATTTATAAGCCTCATGTGTGATGTTCAGACATTCCCGTTCTGAAAAATTCTACACTGCAGAATTGTGTGATACTATTTAAATCAAAGGGTGGGGAACTTCCAAAATGCCAATATCTAACCCTGAATTTTACCTCAGCAATATTTTGGTAACAGCAGTAGATATTAAACCATTTACTGGGAAATAAAAATAACTTTGGATGGATTTTGTCTTATTATATACCCTTGAATTATGGCAGATTGGCATTAAGTGAGATTCCAGCTTTATTTACCAAAGTACTTCATGCTTACATTGAAAGCCTGTGCTTGGGTGCTTTGGAAATACTGTTACCTATATGAAGGAATTGTTGATTTTCAGGGTTTTAAGAGTTTACTAAGAGTGTCACGATTTAGGTGGTCTGGAAATGGTTTGCTAAACTCCACCTCCATTTTCCTACTTATGCTGGGCCACAGCTTCAGAAAGACTCCCATGGTAACTGCATACTGGGTTCTTTAGAAATATTTTCAGCTCCTYTTTCGCCCTGTTTTCTGGCACCAGTAAAAATGTTTCTGCTTCATTTTCCCCTGGAAACAACATGTTCCCCCAGGAGAAGAAACTAGTCCCTCTCATTTTGTATGAATTGATGTAATTCAGCCTTTTTAAAACCAGAAGGGAGTTTATTTTACAGACTCTGTACTGGAACTCTTCCTATCCTATAATTATGAAGAGGAAATGTGAATATCTTGTGGGAGAAATTCAGAAATGTTGTATCTGAGCGGCTTTTAGCCACAACCCTGTCTGCTTTTGGAGGAGGCTTGTGATGTCCTTCCTCCTTTATAGGCAGCCCATCTCTCTAGGAACCCTGTGCTGCTGTAGAACAGAGTCTCAGTCCTTCAAGAACTTTTAGCCTTTTACAAATTATCAGTAAAGCACCCTGAAGAGTGAGAATTATTTTTGCTGGGCATTTTTTTGACTCACAGTTTTCCTAATTACAAGGGAAAAAAAAAAAGGATTAGCCTGCCAGTCTCCTAGGTGGACAGGTCTGGACACATGTGGCCCATGGGAGAGGTGGCAAGGAGTGAAGTTTGCAGTTTGCTGGAAGCAGGTTTTAGCAGATGGCTTGGAAAACAACTGTGTTTTCAGAAACCTGTTCTGTGCCATTAAGCTGGGCTGCCTTAGGCACCTCCTTGCATTACCATTTTTTTTTTTCTTTTTTGTACCTCGTGTTTTGACCAGGTGTGTAATGAATCAAATCAGCTATGGGCTAGTTGCCACTTAAGGTASGGACTGTTCTGGGTCTTAGTGTTCAGCCCCTGGATAGCAAGCCTCTGGATAACAGTGAAATAGCAATTTGGATACTCTTGAGAAGCAATTAAAGGGAAATGGCAGTAAAGGAAATTCTCTGTCTGCCAGCAATTAGAAGACAAATTGTGTCTGGAGCAGAAAGGTGTTAATGAAATAAAAAAGGATATTGGGGAGGTGCAGGAAATGCGGGGTAAACACTATGCTGCAGGCACTGGAATTAATTTGAGAATGTCAGATTAATTTCAAAGGTATTTACTCCTAAATCACTCATGTTATGAATAATWTCCAAAAGTTTATTTCTGTGAGTAGCTGTAAGTTTACACAAGGGTCAGTGTGTGATGCATTTTACTGGTTATCCCCTTTATTTGCAAAAATAAAGGTTTCACATATTCAGACAGGTCACAATCATCTTGCTGTCCTAGACTGTGAGAGGAAGAACTTGGTACTATTCTATCTCATGCTCAAGTCCTTGATTTTCTGCTGGGTATACAAAATAGAGTGAGCTTTGGYTTATGTTCTTTGTGTTCTGTTGTTTTCCCAAAGCTCTGAGTATTAATGGCRCTCATTTTGAAATGCTTTTGAATTTGCCAACTTTTGTTTAAAAGTTGAGTACTGGATGGGTAGATTACTACATCCTGCTGTAATTCATATTTCTCTGTTTTGAAATACTGTAACACAYCTCTCTTCAGTTCATACTGTGTCCCACTGACAACCATGTATTTCTGAGTATTTGCTAGAAAATTCTGACTTGGCAATAATTTCAACCCTTTTCAGACTTGATTACTTTAGATGGTAATTGAAGGAAGACATCCCAGATAAGTCTTCCACAGATTTTAAGCTGCTCAGATCTCTTAGTTTCCTCAAGAATAAGAATAAAAAGAAAAAAAATGCTTTGAAACACTTTGTGATGAACAGAGGACCTCTTAGCCTCTCTTCAAAGTACTTTTCATTTCTATACATAAGATATTTTTAGGCTTGCAGAGGGTAAAACAGAATAACAAAACAGTTTTCATTTAGATAGTCCTGACACCAGCTCTGTGTTCAGATCAAAGTAAGGCTCAAATTGAGATCTTTTTGTAACTCAGCACCCCTGAAGACAAATAAAAATAATAATAGTAAAAAAGACCCGTTCTGTATTTCAGGGTATTAGCTCTTGTCCCACTTCTGCAAAGGCTCATTTGGGTGCCTTGGTTTATTGGGGGCTGAATCACTGTAATATATGACTTGGCTTATAACCTATCCTAAGGTGGAGGGCCTAAGGTGGAGGGCCCTATTGGAGGGCTTACACCTTTGCAGAAGCAAAGTCTAAATTAGGCATCATAACAAAGAAAGCAACAGGAAGGGAGGCTTGGGCTGASCTCGATTTCTAAAGGGTCTTGAATTGTGGATGACTAACTCAAGTTGTGGAAGAGACAACGAAGTAAAACTTTCAACTCAAAACTTTCAATGGAGTGAAGACTCCTCTCTGTAGAATTTAGCATTTTACCCATATATCTCATTTTCAATATTAAGTCATTTTAATGACTTTATTTGTATTAAAAAAAGATTGGTATAATGATTTGTATAAAAATGTGGGTTTTTTTTTTTTATTTTGGACTAATTAATACGTCTTTGCAGTCTGTTTGGTGTTCATTTTGGAGAAAAGAAAGCTTCTCCCAGCATGTAAAACTTTCYGCTATCACAATGCATAGAGCAAACTGCAGAATTATGCATGGCAGCAAGGCTCAGACTCTCCATATTTGACTAGGTGTAGCTTCTCACTTGCATGGATATAATGTTCCAAATTGTGTGTGAAGGGGTAGCTTCCAGTCCTCTCAAGCATCCAGCAGCAGCATTTATTTCCCATTCCACAACAAATGTAGCATTTGCTGACTATATGCTACATTCAAGGAAAATGGCTTTTTTTTTTTCTGTTGTAAATTTACTAGCATTTGATTATTTGATTTAATCTTTTACTTTAMTATTATGGGTTCATATTTTTTATTTTTTTACCTGTGGGCCCAAAACTATTCTGAGGGCTTCACAGAGAAATAAAAATGCATCATTTTCTCAGCAAGCTTTGGTTAATTTTATGTGTCACCAGCTGTTCTTTGGAGCTCTGAAAATTTAGATGCTCTCATTGTTCTAGGCACCAAACGCACGCAATAAAAGAACTCCCAATCTGAACGGTATGGACTTGTTTTAATCCCCGTTATTAATACCAACCATAGTCCAGGGCCATAAATCAAGTGTTTTAATGTTTGCTTGATTGAGTTTTGAATCTCCATTGTACAGTGGGCACATCTGAAGGAACATGTGGGAAATGCAGGCTTTGGCTCTGCAAAAAGGTAGGAAATTGTTTAAAGTTGTTAGGTCAGCAATCTCTCTGAATTTATTCAAAGCCGGTGACAATTAAAAAGTGTTGTAATAATATGGAGAAATAGAACCATGTATAATCTAAGAGGATGTAATGATTTGCCAGATACTTGCTTACCTCCATTCTTCCAGCCTTTCTTCCCTTCTTCCATCCTGCCTCCTCGATTGATCAAATTATCTACACTTGCACATTTGTCTTTTTTTCTTGTTCTTATTCTGCACATTCAGGATTTTCTCTATGAACAGTTGTGACTGATCAGATTTGCTAGTATGTGCACAATTCTTTAGATGTATAGAAGCTAAATGTGATCTACCCCTGAGTTTCCAGTTTTCTCATACAGTAAATTCCCATTGATATGTATTGTTTATATTAGTATGCTACACAGATTACCAAAGAGTATCTGGGTARTATTAGGTATTAGGGCCCTGTTGTTCCATTTCTTGTACAAGCATTTTGCTATTTTTCAGATTTCTAATTTTTATTCAGTCATTTTTTGGTATTTGATGAGAGTGCTTCACTTGCATTAAATCATGTTTTCTAAATTACTGGCATTGTGCCTAAATAACCAAGTCTCAAATATTGCTTCTTTATCTCTGTAAGCAATCTCAGTTTACACCTCTTTCTCTGGGAACAAACATTTGTTTCAGCTATATGGGACAGATTGTTTAGAGTGTTTATAGCTTCATACAGAATCACAGAAGGGTTGARGTTGGAAGGAAATTCTGGAGATCATCTAGTCCAAATCTGCTCACTTGGGGTCACCTGGGGCACACTGCCCAGGATTGCATACAGGCGGCTTCTGAGTATTTCCAAGGATCAAGATGTTAACATATAGCTGATAATATTGTACTCCACAAAAGTTCATGAAGATTGATGAAATCACATAGAGACTAGAATCTTTTTTAARCTGAGAAAGGCTGGATCTCAGCTTACCTATTGGAGTGCCCCATCCATTTGAAAACCATATTAACTTGGTCATTTTAGATGCTTCACTTCTGAGCTTTATTTAATCTTGTATGGTATCAACAGTTTCCTTTCCCATCCAGATTTCTGCAGGACTTCCATTAGCTTCATGTAAAGGTGATTCCTCATCTCAGTCACTGTTGTTGAATTGTATCTCCTTTGCTGTGTCTCTTTGAATATGCTGCTCATTTTCACTATGGCTATTCCACGTTCATGTTGTCTCACTGATGCTGCCTTTCCCAACCAACCTGATAACCTCCTCATCCTAAGGGTGGGACCATGTGGAAATCTTTCTCAGTAGGCTGTACATGTAGCCTAAGCACAAGTGGGCTGCCTTTCTGTGATTTAACTACATCAAGTTAAGTACTGGATAGGTACCTCCTAAGCACCAATCTAGCTAACGGGATAGGAACCTGGTCATTCTCTGAGTTTATAAATGGAAGGGACCATCTGTGATGTGACAGAAATAGTTGCCTCTTTGGCAACATGATGCGAACGGTGGAGCTGCTTCAATTTTTGAATGTGTGGGAATACAAGGACTAATTCCTCTCTTTTCCTTTCCTGGCTGTCCTGCTGCTCACAAACCAATCTGGCGTTGGTGCAATGTAGACCAAGAGTGGGGACAGAGCTGCCCTTGATGGCATCCAGCTAGTCTCAGGGACCTCAACCCAGATCACAGAATCACAGAATTACGGAATGGGTAAGGTTCGAAGGGACTTCTAGAGATCTCCTAGTCTAACCCTCCCCTAGGGTTAGACTGCAGGAATACCTAGAGCATGTGGTACATCCAGGTAGGTTTGGAAGATGTCCAGAGAAGGAGATTCTACAGTCTATTTGGGCAGCCTTGGAACAGGCTCCATCACCCTCACAGGAAAGAAGTTCTTCTTCACATGGAGATGTTTTATTTTGTATCCATTACTCCTTGTCCTATCACTGGCCACCACTGAGAAGAGCTTAGCACCTTCCTCCCTACATTCGCCACTCAGATTCTTAAATATATTGATATATTTAAATATATTGATCAGATCTCCTCTCAGTCTTCTCCAGGCTAAAAAGGCTCATCTCACTTAATCTGTCTTCATATGCTCCAGTCCATTAATCATTTTTGTTGCTCTACGCTAGACCCTCTCGAGAAGCTCCACGTCCYTCTTATACTGGGGAGCCCAGAACTACACCCAGTACTCCATGTGCTGCCTCACYAGAGCTGAGTAGAGRGGCAGAATCCCCTCCCTCCGCCTGCTGGCAACATCCTCCTGATGCAGGCCAGGATCCCATTGGTCTTCTTGTCCATGAGGGCACATGGCGAACTCAGGTCAAGTCCTCTCTGTAGCACATCTGCCAGAGGATGAATCCTTGGATTGATAGGAAAAGCCCTCCCAGTCCTGATTTTGTGGGTAATTTTCTGAAACAATGACTTAATATGCTTGCTAAAAGAGCCTCGCTGTGCCACGTGCTCTAGGTGTCCCTGCTGGAGCAGGAGGGTTGGATTAGATGGTCTCTAGAGGTCCCATCCAATCCTAACCATTCTATGATTTTAGGAGATGCCAAAGTAGTCATTTCTGCTGTCTTAGATTTCTTAGATTAAAAAATAAATAAATTTGAAGGAAATCATGAAATAAATTGTTTGGTTCCCTGCCAGATACTGTGCAGCTATGTTTTCCGTATACTCCCTGCGCTATCTCAGGCAAACAGCAGTTTTCCACCTGTGAAATCAGCCAGTTTTTATAAGGGCATTCTGTTAGGCTGCACACAGCTTAATTCAGAGAACCTGTATGAGAACAAAGCTGGCATCTAAAAGTGCATTACTAAAGGTGGCCAAACATGTTCTGCTAGGATGTCTTCTCCTTGCATATGCCATTTTATTAAATAAAGCTTCTCCAGGATTTCAGCAAAATGCTGTCCTGAGAAATAATTGGATTTTATTGTGTTAAAATGTTTAGTTCCAATATTTTTAGGATGTTTAGAATGTTCTATTATTATTAGTTATGTAATATATTTTATTAGAAATGGATTTTATATTATAAATCACAATACAACTGCATTCAAAAACTGATTGTACGCAATAATGTTTGACAAAACCAGCCCTTCAGAAAACTTTATACGACAAAAACTTCCAAATAGCACAGACAGAATAGTGTTCTGATTGTCACAAAACACCAGCTCTGAAATGAGAAAACTTCCAGCAAAAGGGAAGTGTCAGCATTTTATAACTACTGATTGCACAGACTGTCTGAGCCAGCTCCTCAGCTGCTCTTGGTGGGGAGGTGAGGGTTTGCAGTAAATAGAACTGGACTGCACCAGCAGGAATTTCTCCTAGTGTACTGAATCTAAATAAATACATAAATAAGTTAAAATAAAACAGTCCCGAACCAAGATTATTTTACATTATTACAGGAAAAAGTCCGTAAATTTAAGTTTCCAAAGTACACAAATAGACATGTAGTGAATAGTCAGATTTTTAAAAATGTTGAGTAATAAACTACAATTCATTCTATTAAATTAAGAATTTCATAAGAATTAAGATTAAGAATTAGACTGATTGATTCGAAGTCAGTGGGAATTTTCCCACCTCATTAATTTTCATTGTTCTCTGTAACTACATATTTATTCATCTGTCCTTTTTCATGGTCCTAAGTAGTGCTGTCCCGTGCGCAGGCTTGCTACATACGGCCAAATCTAAATTCCCTCCATCCCAGCATGTTGAGGAGTTCCATAGTGACCAAATTCTAACAGTGCTTAATGAAAGAGCATACGGGAAAGGATGTCTGCAGTTGCAGGTTTTTTTTTTTTTTTTTTTTTTTTTTTTTTTTTAAAACTTCTCTAACGCTTTCAAGCGCAGTCGTTTTATTCTCCTTTTTCCCCTTTTTTTTTTTTTTTTTTTTTTTTTTTTTTTTTAAAATTCAAGGATGAGGACTATGCTCCCAAGTGCCGTCTGGAGATTGGTGCTTGATAGCCATTGAAGGACCAGTCCTCCATCATTTTATTTAGTTCCCCTTTTTGGAACCAGAGAGTTTTAACTTTCAGCTTCTGTGGCATCCTGTGGCAAGGTGCTCCTCAATTCGCTGCAGACTGGATGAAGATAAAACCTCTCTGGTGTGTGGCACAAGGTACCAGCACCGGCACGGAGGGAAGCCTGGGAGCTTCTCACTGATTGCTTAATCACCAGCASCTTCCTGTTGTGCTTGTTGACCACTGAAAAATATCCTTATAAAAAAAGCACTTTTTTAAATCCAGGAAACACACTGTCCTTTCTTTTATATTGAGTCTGTTCTTATCTGCTGCTTCTTRTTTATTTTCTGGACCAACTAAAGGAAATGAACAGTCCTGAGATTGGCAGACTAATTTAAAGCCTACCATGCAATCTTGAAGTGTTCTGCCTTTATGCTATACCTGTTTTTTCCTGCTTTCCTAATAAAATTCAAATGAAGTGGCCTGAAAGTTATCCTAGCACAAGGGACATCTGTCACTTAYATTCTGGAAATTTTAATTCTACTTACAGCTGATTTATTCACACTCAGTCAGTCTTTGTCTCTAAGTTCCCATTGCTTTTGCGGGCTGCTAGAGCTCTTGGTATCAAATTGCCTCCTCTCTTTTTGGTAATGCTAATATCCTGTTAGTTTGCTTGTCAAAATGTGTTTGGGCATGGATGGTTTTCAGGAGGAATTGGATTGGCTTCCTTGACAGCTGCTAGAGACTGTGATGGGCTATGAGAAACAACAGATGACATGACTTTCTTATCTCACTAATGGCCATGCTTCAGAGAACTTYAATAATACTGTGAGAGTGGCTCAGAATTTTTAATCTATCTTATCTACTGCAGGCCAATGAAAATGTCATTTTTTAAAAGTTTTTGGTGAGAGAACTGAGAAAAAAATGTAACAAGCTAAAGATAAAATACTCCCTTCCCCATTCCATTATCTGAAAACTGAAGAAGCTGCTTGGGATTTATTTTGTTGAGTTGGCTATTGAGCCAATTTGACTCCATGGTGACCTGTCTCCTCTTATGATCTGTATTTTCTTTTTTGTGATAAGGAAGCTGTTTCCACTTGTAAATGTTAATCTTTTTCTAATTGATAGAAAGCTTTTGAATGGAATAGGTTCATAAATTCCACTGCATTGTTACTGAAACAAAAAAAAGTCATTAATTGTTACATTACAAAATGGGAATACATAAGTACTATACAGATTTTCAGGGCTATGTCTTTTTCTATCTCTCTCTTCTCTTGTGACTAAACTTAATTATTGGTTATTCAGAGCACATTTTTATCCCCTTCCCATTTTTTCTTGTGGGAGTTTTTGAGTGACTGCTGCTTGTAGCATCACAGACCTCTAATCCGATTAGGTGTCATGTCAAAAAAGACAATTTTCCCTGGAATGGTCTAAGTTAAAGTATGAAGATTGAGTCACCCTCTCCCATGCTTTGTTCTGCCCTGGCACTTGCAGCTGGGCTGTGTGCATAGCCAAGCTGAAGCTTCTACATGTCTTCCTAGAAAAGCTAAAATGACCTTAAGGTGAATGAGAGAAGCTGGAGAGTTGCCCTGTGGAGTGCACAAGCTTCAACCCTTCCCTAGCTTACCCCTGCAGTGGTCCTGCTTGGCTCAGGAGCCCAGGGAATGGGACCTTTGTCCTGTTTTCTCTCCACTTTTAATCTTCCTCTGAAACCTCAAATTAAATGTATGGGATTCCTTTCCTATTTGGTCTGGAGTGTAGCTTGGTGAACTGCTAGCTTTGGACCTGGCTTGAGTCCTCCAATCCTCGCTTGTAAATACCTGTTCTTCTCAGTTATAACGTAACTGTCTACATAAATCCGCTCTAAGTCCGTTAATTTCCTTGTACTTACTCTGCGTGCATCTCATACCAGATTGAGCATGCTTTATTGCCATGCGGGCAAAGGTCTAAAGTACTGAAATGGCATTGAAATAGGAACTTTGCTCGCTCATTACTGGACCTGGGACCTAGGCAGAACAGAGAGCTGACAGCAGATTGCTTTACATGTGATTTGTACCTTTTCTTGATTCCTTTTACATTCTGGGCATGAAGCCAAATCAGACATTTTAAATTTTGGAAGTGATAAAGGTCTGAGATTGAAAGGAACATTACCATGACATAACACCTAGCTTTATTTTGTGCTGCCTCATTATGAATAATTAGCAGTAGTATAAAAGAGCAAGATAATAATATTTTTTTCAAGTCAAGACTCATATAACTGACTTGCAAAATCCAGGTGCTGATTCCCTAGCACTTAAGAAAGAACTGTGTTTCTTTACATCTTTGAACACCAATAGTTGCCTTAATGGAAGCACAGTGGAAAGAAGTGGGATGTAAGTAAGTTTGACTGGGTCACACTGCCCTGCATTTTAGTGTTACCAAGTATGCATGGTACTTGCCCAGTTCTTCCTCCTGAGTTGTCTAAGGGCAGTCATTGACTATATTGTTATTGACCATCTCAATAACAGCAGATGACCTACTGCCAGACAAGCAGTCCATGCCAGCAGTCCTAATCAGCGCTTTAGCACACATTAGTATTTTGCAGGGAAGAAAGCCCATGTGTTAAGAAGACCGGAGTACTTCTTCTGTAATGCTCTTGAGGATCTGATCATCTTTGCACATCTGCAATAAATGGCAAGCGGGCAATACAGGCAAAACCTTCTACCTGTTCTAAAAAATCACAGTAAAAAACATAGTATAGAGTTGTGTAACATGCTGTCTCGATTTATTTTAGAATTAGCCTTTTATAGTATGTTCATATAGTCTTCAGGTAGAATAATCTCTGATATATTTTAAACAAAAAGTATAATCAGCATCATTTTGCTTAAGGAAAATTAATTCACTGAATTCAAAATAGTATTTGATTTTATCTATTTCTGTCACCAAACTTTGGCTTTTATGAACAATGATAAATGTAGCTGAAAAGGGAATTAAATCTCCTTTTCCAAACATTCCATAAAGGCATTTAAGCTATTCCTAACATATTATTTTCTTCCTAAATTGGTTGAAAAAATGAATAAACTTGTTCCTCTTTGGAGATTATTAGCAACTAATAAGCAGTTGGTTCTTTGATGTCTTGGAAGGAGGTAAACATTTTAAAATTTAATCTTAGATAAACAAATCAAATATTGTATCGAATAATTCAACCAATACATGTTTTCTTTTACTGTGATACTTATGTATACTAGGCTGTTTTGCTCTTTCTAAGAGCTGGAATTTGAGCTGCTTCTTTGCGCTGGATAGCAACTTTCTCTGTATTATTTCACAGCCCCTTGCGGGACTGTTAACACAGCAAGATCTGTGCAGGTCTTATTAGGAGCATCTATCTGTTTTAATTCGACTTCGGCTTCAGAGTGCTTTCTGCCTTACCTATAGGTCTGGCATCATTGTATGCAAAACAGACTCGAGTCAATATCTATTTTGATCTGCATAAAAAAAGACCATAGAGTTTTAACTAGTAATTGCTATGTCATCCCCACAGCTTTTTTATAGGAATATTACCATGGCTTTAGTGGATCACTCTCATGACTAGACTTGATTTAAAGGCTAGACATACTTTTTCCGTGTCCTAGCATCTGAGACTAGAATTTCAAACATTGAATTGATAGCTTTTAAAATGCCTGTTCTGATGAAAATATAGGTCTAGTGGGTCCTCCTTAATACAGTACAGAAAATGTTTTCTAAGTGGTTAAGAAGACTGCTTATATAACTTAGGTTTTCTGAAAATTTATGAAATAAATGCTTCATTTTAGCCTTTGTTGTGTTTGGGAGAATACAAATAACCCCAAATTTGTAATCAATCAAATTTATTTCTTAAGAGGGCAAAAATACTCAAATTGAGATAACTTTGGAGGGCTTCAGTTATAGCTGTTGAAAGCCCAATGAGTTAGTCACAAAATAAAACCAAGACTGCACTGTGGCTTGAAGAAGAAAGTAGAAGCTGGGCATATTAACCTCTTTTCCCAATGTGCAGTGACTCTCCTGCAAACTACCTCAGGACATTCTGCTGTTTTCATTTTGTTTGAGAACACAGATAATGCCTTAACATGGAGGTGTGCATTAGGGGATTCAGATCTGCATTTTCAGTACCTCCTGTCGTTCAAATTTGGCCAAAGATCCATACCACTTAGTATAATCTTTTAATCCTTATGTAAAGCCTGTTGGATGATTTCAGTCATCAAGGGACATTTCCTTATCTACATTTTTTGTTTGTTTGTTTTTGCTTGGGTAGGGATGAGATGAAAACCAATCTTATAGAGTGGTTTCTGATATTAATGTAAAGCTTTTTTTGAGGAATTCCCAGTGGATTCTGAATTTTTTTTTTTWAATTTTGCTTAAGTATAAAAAGTGYTGTCTGTTTCTTTTGTTTGTTTGTTTTGCAAAAAACTCAGTGTTTTCAGCTCTGTTACCTCAAAGACATCCAAAAGAGTCAATATTTGAAAGGATTAATAGAGCCAGGGGATAGTTTTAAGCTGTGCTTGTGATTTGAGTCCTTTGTAGTACTGGCTCTTGGATGATTCCCCAGAGAAAGTACTTTCTGCCTCCACTGACATTGCACCTGGCAAATGGCAGGCAAAAAAAWTGAGATCCCCTATTCCCAGAGTTCTCTTATACCAATAAAAAGAGAAGACACCAAGAAAAGAACAGAAGACACTATGTTTATTTCAGCTCCACTGAAAGCTCAAGGGGGAAAATACCAGAGCTTGGCAAATATTAAAAGAAATACTTAATACTGAAAGAACTTTGATTGTTCAACTTCATAGAATTATATTTCCTTTTATTTTATAGAAAAAAATACACTATAAAATACTGACTAGGGAAGTGATGTGATTGCTATGCAGAGAGATAGCACTATTTAATTTCACACATATCATTAAAACATATCATTAAAAGGGCAGCAAATATTCTCACTCATCTCAATGGACTGTTTTTTCTTTGCTCGTGAAGGCTTCAAATCCAGTTATTGGATAACTTCTGTTCTGTTTCTTGAATGTCGAATTTCTGGCATTTGTTCCTGGGAATATGGGGATAAAATAGCTGAGAATACTTTCTCTCAGCCAAAAATGCAGAAACATCTGAGAGGTTTCCTAGCTATGTTGAGCAGCATCAGAGGGTCCTGAAGTGCTTTCTGAGCCATTTTGGGTGATGGGGAACTCCACAGAGAGTTCTGGGAACATGGGAATAACACTGACAAATCCATAAACAGTGCTTAAAAATAACTGACTTCTTTTGCTCTGAATCTCTTTTTTCCCATGGTGTCATATAATCATATATGGGCTCATTGAATGTGCTGAGCATGCCAGGTTAGCACAGCAGACCAGCGGGACTTGCGGAGCCACCCTAGCTGCCCTCCACTTTATGCTGTCCAGAAATTCCACATCTTTTAGTAGGATATACTGTGAAACAACAATAACAAAAAAAAGAATTAATTTGATTAGTACTAGTGAAATAAGGTTTGCATGAGAGTGCAAAATAAGAGACAAGTGTCGGTGGTCAGGATATCCCATCCTGACCCCTCACTGATAACCTAAGTCAGGTTACAGTTCTGATATGAGGACCTCATGCTGATCTTGCTGGACCAAAATCTGGTGCCTTTTCTCGGGATAAAGAAATTCTTTCTTCTTGATTAGTTTCACCTGTTTTTGCCAGCATGACTTCAAAAGAATTACTTGGGGAGAAAGGTACTCAGCCTGAATGCAGCTATTTAAACTCTAAGTGACTTACTGTGGTAAGGGTGTTACCACTGATTTCAGCAGATCCGTCAAAAAAGTAAGGTCCCAGTCAAGATGGGAAACAGCAGTATAGTTGCTCCCTTAAATATAATCAGGTTTGTTACCAGGCATCAGTACTCAGGAGCATCTAGATCTTTGACTCATCTCATTTATTTTGAGTAGGGAGAGCAAAATATAGTCCTTAATTTGACATTAAATTGCAGAAAATAAATGTGGTGACTACACCTACAAATGTACTGAGCTTGAAAGCCTTTTGGTGACAGAAGCTGTCCATATGTTCAGAAAATTAGACTTTTATTTTTAAATGGAAGTCTTTAACTTCACCAAGACTGCAGTAATTTTTTGTTCAAAGGAGAGGCTATCATAAATAATTCTGTTTTAATTTTTTTTTCTTTTAAAAAATAATTTACAATTCAATAGAGTGACTTAGATTATCCTATAAGGGTTTTTTTCCTCTTAAGTTTCTCTTTTTTGTGTGCTAATAGATATATTAAATTATTGTTGATATTACATTAATATAGATCCATTTTACAAAATTATCTTGAAGTCCTTGCTTACCTTCAGTAAAATTCGGGATGTTACCCCACAGTCTTTGAAGGGCAGCAGCCCTTCAGTGAGGACTCGGATCATGAAATAACACCTTGTCATAAAGCCCTGTTGCCTCTGCTTTTCTGTGATAAGTGTTTTCTACATAATAATCTATCATCAAGGCCTTTGCTCTTGAGTCTTTATTTGAACAAGATGTCCATACAGGAATAGTCACAAAGGGAGAAAATTTGAAGGCCACGTTAGCTCCTTGCTCTTGTCTTTTTGAACTCCGCATTGTTGGGACTACATGTGAATATGTAGAAGAAACATAATCCCTCTATGGGGTATTTTGTTGGAAAGTGTGGATGAACTTGACCTTTAAATTGGTCAGGCTTGACCAACTCTGAACGAGGAGCCAAGGCACTGCTGTAGATAGGATGGGATGATGTGAGTTAGGCACCTCACAAGTTCTGATGCATCCTGACTGATCATTGTGGGGAAGGGAGTTGTAGACTTACATGAGCTTTTGTTTCCCAGGAGGAAATGAGGCCATTCAGTTTTGGAGGGCAGGAAGAGTTTAAATGTGTGAAGCTAGGTCATGCCTTGCCCTTCATCTTCAGGCCAGAGAACAGTCCTGAGCATATACACATGTTTATTGACTTGAGAGCACAAGAGCTGCTGCAGAAACAGAAGATAGTTGGGGAAGATCATGATCCTCAGCTGGGTTGCAGATGCAAGAGGCACCTGCCATTGTGCAGACAGGGATGTCACTTCCACATATCTTTCATTGCAGACATGATTCACTGTGCCCCTGCCCACTGGGGACAACTGATAYAGTGATCACTCTCTGTCCTACACATCATGTTTTTTGGAAACACTGGCGGTCAATTAATGTTTTTGCAGCATTTCACATTCTAATTCTTCTGTCTTGTTTTGGATCCATTGCCTGACTACTCTTCTCCATTACTAAAATCAGCAGTGTAACACTGCAAAATCATTTGTGGCATTCTTCAGGATTTGATCATTTAGACAACCTGTGTGCTGGAAACACCATATAAAAAAGTTTTACCATTTGAAATTGTATTCTGAAGGTTAGATCATTAAAGTGCATGCTTGTGGACAAAATGTTAATAGTCCTCCAAATGATCTAATTTGCTATTTACCTTTATTATTTATACTCAATCATTACCCAAAAGATGCTATAGATTGCACTCGTATGTAGATATTAAGGGTGACAGAGTCTCTGAATCACGCCGCTTGGGTTTTAACCAGATAGATAGTACATAGGGGAAAATATAACAAATCCTGAAAGGTCATGGCTGAGCACAGAAACGTGTTTTTTATAAGTTCATTTGCTATGATTTAGTATATATCATAGCCATTTATGATTCAGTGTTCAGCAGATAACAACCTACTCTATTACTTGATATCTTGTTTTAATAAATGTCATTGTCCTGACTTTTCTAACATGTTCTATAGAATTTCCTGGTAATAGGAACCCCTGGAACTGGTGCTGGAGATGCCTTGTGCCCTGCTTGCGCTTACCTCTATGCTAAGACAYAGGTGCTCTGGGCATGTAGTTTAATGCATTCAATGTCCTGAATAGTTAAGTGTCAGATTAGAGACAGTCTTAGGCTTCCTTCTGTTAATTGCTTTCTATAGTGTATCATAGTTAGTGGCTGCTATTCAGACAGAGCTTTCATATGTGTCTGGGAAAGCAGAAGGATTACACGTGGAGGAAGAAGGGATTCCATCTTCTAAGAAGCAGAAATCTTATCAGTGTTTTAGGGTATCTGCATGTGCTTGTGAACTGCTTCTGCTGAAGTGAAAATCCTGCAGTATTACTGTTATCATCAGTATTCGATAATTTTTTATTGATTTAAAAATCCATAGTGAGCATTTGATTTCTGTATAGATTAAAAAGCATGAGGAGAAGTTCTTTGAGGAGAAGTTCTGTCTGAAACATAAAAAAATCTGTCTTGGGACTTTGAAGGTTAATTGAACTTTCTGTGTTTATTTCTTCAGTTCTTCTGCATTTCTGTTTGTCGGTAGTAAACGAGTGAAAGTGTGCCGTTTCTTCTGCTTGAGTCAGAGACAATAAACTGAAATAAGGCATTTTGCTGAGCAGTATTTGTGTCCTGCAACAGGTTGGAAAGGTCTTCTACTAAATCGGTGATAGCTTTAGAAAAATCAAGATTGAAAAGTGAGCTTAATTTGTAGGTTGGTGCACTTTGAGATGATGTGTAAGGGATATTTATTGATCCACTACTGCAGATCCGTGAGAAGAACCTGAAAAGTAGTGCTCAGTCCTTGTTCACTAAAACGATCTGGATTTAAATAACCTCTCCCAGAGGAGTGGGAGGGTGAGGGGGTGAGGAGGAGGAAGGGTTGTTTTAAACTGGGATCAGAAACAGCCTGAAAAGTTTATTTGAATGTCCTAGTTACTGGGACCCATTTACTGTGAATGTGCTGTTTATAGACATATTTTCTAAAACAATGGTAGATTTTGGTAGATTTAAAAACCTGTAGGAAACAGAAGAGTGGTTATATAGGATATATAATGAACAAAAGCAGGGGCTTAGATATTCTAATAGAATCKTGCACTTGCACAGGAGTTTAGCTAATGCTCATCTTCCTAAGTAGAGAAGTCCTGTCTCCACTAAATTCAGAACGATTTGAGCAAATGATTTTAAAGGAAACACGATTTTGACTAAGGTGCTTATTAAGATGATAACGGACAAAATTGTATTCCTTCCATTGTATTCTTATTGGAAGGACAGGTGTACATTATTCTGCATTATTCAGAAAATTCTGAAAATATGATACTTCAGATTTTCAGATTTAGAAAATCAGAAAAGATTCAGAAAATCAGAAAAGATTCAAAAAATCATTTCTGTTATATTCCATTAGGTTTCAGAGATAAAGAACAGTTATCTGGTGATCTTCCTTATCTGCTTTGCACAGGAATTTGAAAACAAGAAACATGTCCTCATATTTGCAGAATGTAATGCTGTTATCTTCCATCAGTGTGTATAATTGTAAGAGCCTCAGTTTGCTTGATTGTCTTTTTTATTTCTTATTTGAGGGTTTGTGTTTTATACTTTAAAGATCGCTGATAAGGAAGTACAAACACATGAATAAAGTCAGACAATACACCTTTTGGTTATACCACTGTGGTTATTTGGAAATTCAGAATTTTCTTACTTTTCCCTTTTTATTTTTGTGATAAAAATTTTTATTAATCATATGAATAATATACTATTTTAAAATTATCCCTTAATTGATCTAAAGTAGGCATATCATCATTTTTGCTTTTAAAAAGCATTATTTTTGTAAACATTGCTTAAACTGTACTTTTTAGATAATGACAATGTATGTACATACCAACACTGGGCAACTTCTGAAGATACTCTGATAAAATATGTGCAAATGGTTTACTGGACTGTAAGATCATATAAAAATTATTTACATATGTTTATACTTGAGCTAGCTCTGATACTTGAGCTCTGATATACTTGAGCTAGCTCTGATAGTAAACAGATTTTAAGAGTTCAGATTGGAAGAATGTGTAGTATATCTGGCTAAGCATTTGCAAAACTATGCTTTAGAAATGTTTGCCTACCATTCCTAAATAAAACAATGTTCCTTTGAGATGATCTGGATAAGTAAAATCTTATGTACTTCCTATATATGTATTGCCTCCCTGTATTTGTAAAGTCCTCAAAGTCATTTGAGATACACTGCATTGTAAGTATTCTTTAAGTTAATGAGGATATTATCTCTCACTAGTTCAGGTTTTTGTTAAGAGCACCAGGTCTTGGAAGAAGTATCTTGAAGTCTAGAGTTGTGCTTTAAGCTTTGTCATTATCTGGCAGGTAAGATTGGCTTGTTTTGATATTATTGGATGTCAATTTTCCCTAATGCTTCCAGGAGGTAGTTTTAATTAGAGATTTACAATATTTACTTATTTGTTATTTTTGAAATTACAAATTTCTTGAATSATTTTGTGTAGCTTTTTCTTGTGTTCAAAATCACAATAGAGTTATTTGTAAATCAGTAAGAAGCTGTATCTATTAGACACTTCACTGTGATGAGTGGAACTATTCTAACTCTATATTCTAAACCAAACCATGATATGAACATATTATCCCATATGAACATATGAGAAATAACTGATATATGTCTTTGGAAATGATGCCATGTTCTGAGCAAGGACTGATGAGAGAAGAGTTTTGGCCCCTTTGCATGCAGAGCTTATCATCCAGGCTTCTCTGGAAGGTCCTTGTTCACCAAGGTACCAGGTATGATGAGTTGTTAAGGCTTCAGGCTGCCTGGCTACAAGCTAGTGGCYACTAGTGTACCAGATGTCAGAAGCTGAGGTTTTTGCTTGGGAAATGCTTTTCTTGTCACTTTATACATATTACAGACTTGTCTCAAATTGCCTCATTGAGCCACATTTTAAAAGATTTCATTGATTCTTTAAGTAAAAACTCAGTGGCACCGTAAGTAGGAAGAGGGAGAAAAAAAAAAAAGGAAGAGAAATTAGTTTTAAAAGGTAAAGTTTTCCTCATATAACTTGATGACTGGAGTAAAGTTATAACATTTGACATTTTATGTTTGTGCAGTTATGATGTGACTATCGAAGTATTATTTATTAATAGATTTTTTCACAGTAAAGATAAGCTACAGTAATAATATGTTGCCAGAGCTTTAGTAAATTGATGTATTTGGCCATTTCAGAAGTCCAATAAGAACAAAATGTTTTCTTTGTTCTGGTATGAAATTGTTGGCTAAACACAAGGACACGTGATAGCCCATGCTATGTGTTGACATAAGGCCAAGGCAGCAATCCTGATATGATTTTCACAGTCCAAACCATTTATAGTTTGTTCTCAGATATGGTCAGCAAAGACCTTGAACTGAATCCATACCCACTGGGACAATAGCAAGTCTTCAAAAGAAAAAAAAGAAAAAAGTGATTAATATCTAAKAAAATATTAACATATAAAACTCGAGGAGGTTTATATTAAAAAAGAAATCTTCAAAATTCCAAAATATAATTAAAAAAAGAGTAGGGTAATGCTAGAACTAGGAAGCCCAAGTGTGAAGCAATACTCTTTGAAGAAATGCTTCCATCAGTCAGACACAGACATGGTGATGGCTGAGCACATTTTGAACACTAAATGCAGCAGTGGCTCTTCATAATCATTCCTTAGAAGGGAGTATGTTGAAAGAAAATATAATAGAAAATTAGAAAAATAAAAATATAATACAAAAATGAATAAGAACATCTAAAATTATAGAACATCTGTGCATTTTTCATTGGCAGGTTTGCCTACGAGGGCAATTCTTCAAAACCTCATGGCTTCTGAAGTCATGATCGCGGTAGAAGCTCTCTGCTGTCTCCTTGCTATTATACACCACTACCGTTGGTGTATGGCAGGCAGCTGAATACGTGGCATGACAGACACAATGCACATCCCTTTTCCCAATTTAGTTCCCAGTCTCCTGTCTAGATTTACTCAGTCTTGAATTACCATTTCTGGAAACTAAAGCTATTATCTTAATCCATGCTAAGCTCCTCTAGGTCTCGCAAATGTCTCATAATATCATAGACAGCTTTGGAAAGAGATGAGGAATGCAAGGAAACAGGAAGGAGTTTTTGCTTACTAAAGTAGCACCTCTCTGTCTGCAATGAAGCTACAGGGGTGAGAGCTAATTCCAGCTCTTTGTGGGTTTTATGGGAAGGGAGCTTGGATAGGTAGCGTGTGCTCRGATGCGTCTGCTCAGGTAGGTCCTTAGTATGTTGAATTTTAGAGCCACAAAGCCAGATTCCGCTTATAGCAATTACTGTGGTAAGTCTGTGAAAATGGACCTGAAATCTCTCCTCTAAATCTTTGTTCAAGTTGAATTGCGTTAGTGAAATAATGGAATTATTTGTGAAGAATGATTAACCACTGAGTAGAGCATGATCCATTTCAACAGAGGAATGAGTGAACCATTGCATAAAATTATGACCTTAATATTTAACAGAGATAGAAAAAAAGTAGTGAGACTTAATATTGTTATTGTTTGAGGCAGGACCATTCCTTTTTTTTCCCCTCTGTGTTTATATAGCGCTACAAGGTCCCAGTCTTGTTCTGCAGAGGTGTGTGAAATCCCTCTCACTGGCAATGCCCATGGGGCTACTCTGCTGAAGGCAGCCAAGCTACTCTGGTGTCATTTTACAAAACCTGCAGCTGTCTCTGAAATCTGCTTTCAAAAGACTATTTATCACTATCCCTATAACATGGCAACAGTTGAAAAATATGACTTTTTTTTTTCTGATCATCCCTTTGAATTTTTAGAGTATTAACCTTGCTCTTAATCATTTAAATGAAAGTAGTAGATGTTTTGCCTGTATCCTTTCCAGCAGGTAAAATACTCAACCCACTTTCCATGAAAATGTTTATTATTTAAATTGCATTTAATGCTTTAAAAGGGTCACTCTATTTCACTTCTTAAGGGAAGAAAGCAATTTAAAAACTCAGAACTAATCACAGTTCCCTTTCATAGCTGGAGTTTTGGTTTAGACTCTCTCTGAAGCAAGTTAGAGACTGATGGGACACATTACAGACATTAGCTTCTCTTCAGATTAACTCTGTCTAGTAAAATAAGCATGAATACCATTTGTACTTAATAAAGCAGTAATTTGGAAAAAGTAAATTAGTTGCTCACGGCTGTATGAGGTGAGTAAGTAAAACATCTAAAAGATAATAGCACTATATTCAGTTCACTTCCTTATCCTCCTAGCTATATTCAAATCTTTTCGTACTTTTATGTAGTCTTTCTATTACCTGAATCTGTAATTTAATTTCTTTAGTGTTCTAGATGTCTCACTTTTCCATTTGATCCTATATAATGATTCTTTCTGTTTCTTTAGTACTTTTGAGTTTGCTAAAAAGTATTTTTCATTTTGTGTAGACTCTTTTTCATTATAATCTCAGTAGCAGTGCACATTTTAGGATCATAATGGGTCTAATTCCCTGTGATTGCACACAACTTGTTTGTAAAATGCTGTTTCAAATCTGTTAGATTTTGTTACGAGTTCTCCTTTTTGCAAGACTTTCCCAACACTTCACTAGCCTGATGTTTGGAGACTTTCTCTAATTTCCATCTAAATRTATTAGCCTGTGTGCATTTATTGTTGGGCTGAGGGTGTTGAAGCTACTCCTGTTCCTCAGTAATGTAATCCTGAGGTTAGAATGCTCTCATGAGATACAAAATCTGAGTGGCCACGCCTTAAGCAAAGATTCTGTTAGTGTAAAATATTGTCAGATGAGAAAGGAGACCTGTGGGAATGTTTCTTTTTCTTTCTTTTTTCCTGTTTAATTGTAGCTTAGTTTATACTGTTTTTGTATCACAACTCATTAGGCATATGGAAAGTAGAAAGCTGTGAGGTGATATATTGAAGTTTAGTGTATGACTTTGTAGATGTGTTCTTTTAGCTGTGTGATTGGTTATGTTGTTTCTTTGGCTGCTAGCATGGCTTTTAAAGTCATATTCCAGGGCTTTTTTTCTTAATAGAAATGAGCTTTAAAAATTCTCCTGACATTTTAAGTCCGTGAGATTCAGGGAAGCTCAGAACCAAAGAGATTTGATTTGGTCTGCTGTATGCACACTAAAAATTAAGGTCAGATGTATGAGGTAATTATCTCCAAAATGAAAGGTTTGGAATAGATCCATTTCAAAAGCAAATAATAATGCAAATTAATTTTTGTGAATAAAGCTAACTCCCTATTTACAGTATAAAGAACACATTTTTTATTTTATATTAATTTTATACTGGAATTACTCTGCTTATTTCAGAATAATTACTCTAGTTTGTATAAAATATACATAATAATAAGCTGAAGCCTTTAATATAGGTCATACTGCTGTGTCAGAAAATATTGCTGACTGAAACTCACATAACTTTTGTTTCAATGTTTCCAAGGTAACACAGCTTGCTTCCCACGGCCAGTTGGTTTCACCATGTGTGGAAGAGGTATTTTTTCCTTGTGTATACTCCTCTGTATTGCTTTAAAATTTCCTTTTGCAATGACTGCATATTTCCCTTAGCATCTGCAGTGCCCTGGTGTAGAGTTGAACTACGGTTTCCTTCTGATATTGGTTCACTGATGTATTGGGAACTACATAGACTCAGATGTCCTCTGGTTGTAGTACATTGTAGCATTGTAGCTGATTTTATTTTATTTTTTTCTCATTGAATGTCTCCATCATTCAGACTCTTTGCGCCTGCATCCTTCTGCAAAATGGTACCGCTTTGACACCTCATGCCCTCTATCCCAACCGGACTGCTTTTATAAGAAGTCTAAAAACAACCTTTTTGGTTTATAGCTTATATCCCAGAGCAATTTTAGTGCATTTTTACCTATAAAGGATCTTAATTATGTAGCAGTATTTATTTTCAATTCTTGTTCAGTTCCTATTACTCTGCCATATTTCCTCACCTACACAGAATTTACTTTGGTAACTGTTCTCTGCCTGTAGTGCCTGACACCCTTAATGCAGATGACTACCCTCTTGAAGGTGGATATACCCCTTGGATTTTAAAGTGTTTTCAAGCCTTTGCTACTGTTTGAGTAAATGCTACATGTTTGTGAGTGTTGTATTCACATGTCATCATCTCTACATTCCTGGAAAGGTGCAAGAACGAACTAGATGGTATCATGAAACAATTTCATGAACAAGTTCCCAAAAGGCAGCCAATATTGATTTATAGTGCATGTACTTTGCCAACCTAGCCGTTCTCTTGTGTATTATTACTCTTTGGGAAGTATAAAGTAATTTAGAAAACTTCTAGTGAGAATGCTACCATATAATCACAACAAGGTAAAGTATGCATTGTGGTATAGAGGCACATCCGCTTTCTAACTTTTTATGCTTTTTGAGACTCTCAGTAGAGCATAAACCCAAAAAGCAGGTGACTTTCTTTTCCCTAAAGAAAGTCTTTAAAGTAATACGCAGATTGTTCATTGTAGAAGTCACCAATTAAATTATTATGTAGCTGACAGATCRCATTTTCGATGAGGTATGTGCTAACCAAGACTGCTTCTGGAGTTATAGTGGATTTAATAAATCAGTTGGAAAAGGTGACTTCTTCTCTCACTATATAAGTGTTATTGTTATTTATTTCTGCTATTTATTTTACTCTCTGGTTTGGGAGTAATGATTGACGATACCAAGTTGGGTGCAGTGGCGGACACTCTGGAGGGCTGTACTGCCGTTCAGAGGGACCTGGACAGGCTGCAGAGTTGGGCCAAGAGGAACCTCATGAGGTTCAATAAGGACAAGTGCAGGGTCCTGCACCTGGGGAGGAATAACCCCAGGCATCAGTACAGATTAGGGGTTGACCTGCTGGAGAGCTGCTCGGAGTCCTGGTTGACACCAAGTTAACCATGAGGCARCAGTGCCCTCGTGGCCAAGAAGGCCAATGGGATCCTGGCTGCATCAGGAGGATGTTGCCAGCAGCAGGTCAAGGGAGGTGATTCTGCCCCTCTCCTCAGCTCTGGTGAGGCCACACCTGGAGTATTGGGGGCAGTTGTGGGCTCCCCAGTACAAGAGGGATGTGGAGCTTCTAGAGAGGGTCCAGCAGGGGGCAACCAAGATGATTAAGGGACTGAAACATCTCTCATAGGAGGAGAGACTGAGTTAGGCCTGTTTTCTCTGGAGAAGAGAAGGCTGAGAGGCGATCTGATTAATATGTGTAAAAGTGCCTGAAGGGAGAATGTAGGGAGAATGGGGCCAAACTCTTCTTGCTGTTGGCCAGTGACAGGACAAGGGGCAATGGACACAAGTTGAATCACAGGCACTTCCATCTCCATGTGAGGAAGAACTTCTTTCCTGTAAGGGTGACAGAGCCCTGGAAGAGGCTCCTTCTCTGGAGATCTTCCAAACCCGCCTGGCTGCCACCCTGTGCCCCGTGCTCTGGGTGTCCCTGCTGGAGCASGGGGTTGGACTGGGTGATCTCTAGAGGTCCCTTCCAACCTTAACCATTCTGTGATTCTGTGATTTAGCATTAGAGGACATGCTCCCTATCTCAAATACAAGCAAATTATCCTTCAAAATAATTTTTACTGACAAAATTCTCAAACACTATAATCTGGTGCTTTCAGTAGGCTCTTTGTTGTACGTGGAGACTATGACCTAACTCCCTTGCAAATGGGAGTCAAAAGTTTAAAATGAATATGGGTCCTTACGGTATTTTTGAAGTGTTCATAACAATTCTTCACTTTTAATTTTACACTGCTAATAAGTCTCTTGCCTATTTTTGCCTAGAGAATGCTCTTGAGAAATGACTGTAATATAGTATTTTTGTGTCTGTGTTGAGATAGAATGCCTGCTTAAGTGCAAAATCTGTAAGTAATGTCTGCATGTTTTAAGAAGAGCAGCTTGCTGCTACCTACCCAAGATAACTGTTGTCCCTAAACTAATTAGAAGTATGACTAAAAATATCTTGTTGCAAGAGCTTTTTCTATTGTTCTCTTACATACCCAAGGAGATTGCTTTGGCAAAGATTTCTAGTGGAGCAGTAACTACTGTGAGAAACTATTCCAAGCGGAAATCAATCATGATATTCTTTCTCTGTGCCTGGAAGACATTTGGACATGCAGAAGAATGAGTTTAAGATACAGCTGAGATGGAGACTAAAGTGTGAAGAATGAATTAAAGTTACTCTATCATACAGGCCAACTCGTTTAATGGGTCTATATATGTCCTTTTAAGTGTTCCATAAGTGTGTCTTCCTCTACTGTTGGGCCTGCTCTGCTCCTACAGATCTCACTTAGTAGGACCGCGGACCTGGGAGGTCACAGGCCAAATACTGCCAGAAGAGAAACAAAGCAGAAAAATGTTGAAAATGTCAGCCTTTCCTTAACTGTTGGTTTGTTCTTTTTGCTGCCTTCTACTAACTTTCCTTTCCACATCCTTGTTGACTCTCAGTTGTCTTCTCCCTCCTGGTGTGCAATGTGCTCTCTCATCTAAGTTGGTCTCCTTAGTTCCTCTCTCTTTTCCCTTTCAGGTTTTCTCTTCATTTTCACATGTTAAAACTTCTTGGTCCACTAAGACTGTCTCTGTTCCTTGGACTACAACCAGTCTCCCAACTGAGATCTCTATTTCAAGTCTTTGCCAGCAAAWCCTTCTTTAACAGCTAGATAGCTTTGTTCTTTTTTTCTTTTTTTTCCTCTCACCCTTGCTTCAGATACAACTTGGAAATAGATACTTATATTTTATCTTCTCTGTATTCCAACAAAACACATTTCGTTTCTATTCTGCCTCTGCTCATACTGGAAGGTAGGGATTCCACAGGGTAATGAGCCTCTCTGTGCTCAGTTCAGGTGTTTGCACCTAGCAATGCCTCTTGCTAGGTTGCAGGAAATTGCAGGAAAATCTCTCTTTAGCCCTGTTCTTTAGTATACACAGGGTACGTATCTGCTGAAATCTCCTACCAGCTGTTCAATCAATACATTTTTAAAAAGTCTGTGCATTTGTTAATTTGGATGGGTTGACAGAGAGTGGCAGAAGCACATCTGATACAGACGCTAAATTTCAAGCTCATGCTCTTAGGCAGAAAAGTACTGGAAATTATAAGCTAAGCTTTTTGTTTTTTCTAATATACTGAGATTTTTCTTCTTGGAGATTTTTTTTTGGTATGGTTTATTTTTCCCTCTTTGAAATAGCTGCAAACCATTTTGGTAGAAATTTTCTGAAGTCATACAAGCCTGAGGGAGACACTGGAAATTGAAAATTTCAGCCTGAATGATTCAAATATGACAAAGTTATGAACAGTGGAAAATGGGATCAGTTAATGGGAAATGTTTGTCACCTTTAGTACTAAAAGAAGCTTGTAATATTGCCTATGATGCAGACAGAACAGCTTATAAACATAGTGTTTTTTAACTTTCTCAGGATGTGCATATAATACAGCTGAAATGCTTAAATGATATTGGCTCAAGGCAGTAAGCAAATAGTTCTTTGCAGTTGTTTTTTACAGATATAATTAATAAAGTGGATTATGACCAATGAAATCTCATAAATTAAATTTATGAGAAAAACACTTTCCCAGTGCACAAGGACACGAAGTTATGTATTGATAGCTCAATTATATTTTAAAATTCCTATTTAAAATTCCTCCCTTAGAAAATAAAATAAAAGCAAACCCAACAGCAAACATACATATGAATGTATGTGCAGTATCTTGTACTGGAATGTCCTAATTCTCCAAAGATATTAAATGAGTTTCGTTCCTGAGCTGGTGGTGATGGTGTAGGTGCTTCTGGCCTTGGCTAAAAGGGCTTGCCTGGCCTGGGAAAGAATGCTTAGAAGATGATAGCAAGGAGAAAAGAAGGCAAAAGGACTCCTTAAGACTAAAGGTGGTGAGTGCCATTCTGTTGTGCTCCCCCGTGGCATTATTTTTTCTAGGAAATAAACAAGAGCTAGCTAGAGGCTGTAGATCTTTTCTCTAATCTTGAGTAATATGATGCGATGCCTAGTGCAAGGTGGAAGGTGTATTCTCCGGACTTTTCTAAATTACACACCTATCATAAAAGTGCCTAGAGGTATGAAGTCTGGATTGCTGATGGTCCTTTCCAATCTGAGGTTTCTGTGATTCTTCCCCTACCAATGTGCATAATGCCTAAGTCAGTCTATCGACTACCAAGAAGATTCCTGAACATGTCTGAGTTATTGGAACATCCTCAGYAAACATTACCAGACCCTTGTGGTTTCCATTTGCATACTCATATTTGAGGGCAATAGACCAAGTTTGAAGAAGAGCAAAGAAGTGAACTTCTAAATCATTGACTGCACCATGTAAATAGTCAGTTTAATTCAGCATCTTGTCTCGTTAAAGCCAACAGCACATAATGGGAGACAGCTGTAAGGTGGAATGCAGATATATTTTGCTGGGGAATTTTTTCATATTTCYTATCTAGTACTGTGTACATTTATTTTTTGGGGTAGTTGACTTTATATGCTTTCATTATCCATGTAAAGGACTAAAGGTTTTCTAAATCTTTCTAAATTCTTTGCCTGGAAGATCATGTATGGTAGTTGAAGAGATTTATCTTTTATTGTTTTAAACCGACAAACAAAAAATCCCTGTTCTGTTTTTAATTTTCTGTGTTCCTGAATTGAATTTTGCCTTTCTCCTTTATGAAAGAAAAACATTAAACTTACAAGCTCAATACCATTAATGTCTATGTTACAGATCCCCTCCAGCTTTTCTGTCTGCTTACTTTATAGCAGTCTGTGTATCTGTTTCTAATACTTCAATTTCATTGTAGGCTTTTTGAATTTGTTAAGACCATTAATGAAAAATCAAATGTCATTCCTTTAAATACCTTAAGAACTTTGAAAAAAACAATCATTCTCTGTTCTTTTCCTTAGCTTACTTCCAAACTATGACAAAATACTATTTATTGGTTACAATTCCATTTTGTCTTCCTATAAAAAAACTTAGCCTAGCACATTTAAGTGTTGTAAATGCTCCCTCCTTTTGCAGAGTGTTACTTTCCAATGGATTCTGGTCTATTTTAGAAAAGCTGTCCTATTTATTCTCTGCTATGCTTCTCAAGGTATACAATGGTTCTRTTTTAATCACTACATGAATGAACAGGCCTAGAAATGAGAAAAGGCTTTACTCACCTACAACTTATATGGTCAAATACAAACCTTTTTATCTGACTGAGCTGCTAACAAAAGAGAAAAAAAAGGACGAATGTCTCTTTGAACTCAGCTGAAAGTTACTGTCTGAAGAACTTTCAGCTCCCCTGTCTAGGGACCTTCCCAGCCTGCTGGCCATTGCTCTTTAATCATCTCTTTTTTTTCTCAGTATCTCCTATTCTGATTTTTTTCCTCAGGCTGTGCCCCTGTGATCCTGAGCTTCTTAACACCTTTTGCATGAAGAAAACAGTTACARAGTCATCATCTCACTGCCCTGTCCTGGCCTTACTGCCCTGAATGGAGAGTTTTGTATGTTTTAAACTGCTTGTTGGTGTGGTAGCCCTATGAATTCACTGCACTTTCCACAAATAGGATGAAGAAACTAACCCATGGGCAGCTGCTCACCGTTTGGTGTGGGCAGAGCTGGTGATGGATGCAAGGGTGGTGGGAGCCCTTACGACATCCGACCTTGCCAGCCTCCTGTGGGGCTGCTGCAGGTAGAACTGAAGCACAGCATGTGTTCAAAAACCTAACTGCTTTAAAAATGACACTTCATAAATTTACCAAAGTGAATTATATGATGTGATTGTCTCCAGCAGCAGGGAGCTGGGGAAAATTAAGTGGCATATCCTTAACGATCTGTGAAGCAAATGACTGACGGGGAATGTGAAGTGCACACAAAATGCCAGGAGCATTTTATGTCCACTCCACTTTAGTGAAATGCACAGTGAATATTAGACTGTCTGGTTTTAGGTCTGAGTCTTCTTAACCATGAAAAAGCACATATGAAACTTCTGATGAATTATAACTTATATTCTATAAATCAAATATTAATACTTAGCTAAGTCACTAAGTAAATCTGTATAGAGTCTGAAAAAAAAAATGTGCCATGTTTCAACCTAAGAGCATGTCAAGGGGCTAAGATATTAAATCCCAAATACCACAGTTTTATAATGAACATTGTTTTATAACTCAGGAGTTCAACAGCCTTAAGTACTTTAAGGAGATAACACCAGATATGTTAGTTACAGCCATCGAATGTGGTGGAATAAACTGGCACTTGAAAGTAATGACCAAAATCTAAACGCTCTGTGTTATACAACAGCATTTTCAGATACTGCTAAGTTACACAGCAAAGACCAAAACTGGTATTTAAATATGACTTGTACCCCTTTATGGTTAGGATGTTATGTAGTAGGTAGGATGTAGTCTATGTTATAAAAAAATTAGAAATTGATAACAGAAATAGATCATTTGCTGAAGCAGCTATGTTTTTTGTGATTGATAAACAGTATTGCTAATGACAACTGCCAACATGATCATGTGGCAAACAGAAATGATGCAGGGCCTGATTCTTCACAGTTGTAGATTGTTCATAGTCATTCAAACCTGTGTAACGTGACAATACATGTCAGGAGTGTATTATTGCATTCATTTAGCATGATAAGATTGCTCARTTCTAGACAGTGAAGAATTAGGGTTATAACGATTTTAAAGATGATTACCAAGTCTAGCTTTAGGTACCAGCTAGCAGGCTGGCATAAATTTAAGCTGGTTTAATTCAGGAGCCTAAAACTGCATACTAGACAGGGCATGTCAGACAGCCTGATGTGCATGAAATTAGCTTCTAGGATTATTCATTAGCAAATTTCTTCTCCTTTTGATTTCCCTTAACTGAGTTACAAATTTACAGAGACTTCACAAAATAAACTATAAACTATATAAACTATAAACTAAGTGCAAGATTCTATGAGTCTCATCTATATCTTTTTTTTCTTTTCCTGGTTGTGCAGTGAAGAAATCCTTGCTTAGTGCTGAAGAAAGGCTKTATGAAGATCTTTAAACATCCTGGACCTTTAAAACRTGTTTTCTAAAAGCAGCATACCTATTCATTAATTTCGTTTGACTATTCCTCAGTTTTGATTTTACTCAAATACCACTGCTCATCAGAATGCCATTTAGACATAAGTGCATTCTTGAGGCTTGGAATATGCTTAAATAATTCTTTGCATATGGATGAATTGTCATGAATTATCCAAACTCCGGGATTTTGACCACTGATAAATCTAGTTATTCTTCACAGATATATTAAGCATAGAAAGGAGGTGTATTGACTCATTCATCAACTGGACAGGTCAAAACATTTTAAAAATCTTTCCTACAAAGAAGCCAATATAAGCTGAAATCGCTCGTCAATCTTCATTATTAATGACAGAATCAAATAGTATACCATGTGTGGAAAGCATCAGCCTGGCATATTTCATTTTCTATAAGGAGCAAACAAAGTGAGACACTTGTTCGTAGCATACTTCACTTCCGCAGAACATCCAAGTAATGGTGACATTTAAAAAATTATTTTTGCAATAATACCATTACAAGATCATCTAGGTTTGATGGGTGTAGTGGAGGTCATAATGAATCCTTATTGTTTTCTGTAGGGATATCAGATATCTTTCAGAGGAGATAAACTGAAATACATTTGTTAAATGTAGCATAAAAACACTCTTCCCAAAGATTTTTATTTTTCTTATGTAGCAGCTCAGTTTGATGAATTGTCCTAATTAGCTCTGAAGAAATTTGTATGAAAATTAGGTGAGACTTACAAAGAAAAAATAATGGCATGCTCCAGAGTCATTATAGGTTGATTTATATGAGGAATTAGTTTGTCTATCGGTTGGGAACAGGCATCATTTATTTATTTAATTTTATTTATTTCACACCCAAGATGATGGTATCGGACTTATTAGTGAGATTAGAAGGAGTATCCATCATTGCCACAAAGGCCTGCTGACCCAAGATTTCCTTCAGTTCTGCTGTTCCTCCTGTGATTGTGATATGTTTCTTCTGCTGTACGTTTGAAAGAGAACAAAAAACCTACAAAAAGACTGTTCCCTTGCATCCTAAAGGGTCCAAACATAGAAATCTGGCATCTTAACAAAGAGAGAAAAAGCAATGTAGGGACTGCTGTCCCTGATGCCTCTGACCCACTCTGAAGGGGTCTATTCCTCCAGGCTAGTTCTGAAAAGGGAAACAGATATCAAAACATCTAACTCCTAGATGATATATCCTTCCCTACTCTCAAGGCAATGACGAAGATGTGGAAGAGGCTCCTTTGCTCCACATATGAGGTCTGGGAGAAATCACAGGCTTTATTAAAGCAGAATCCAGARTGAGGAGTTCACTGCAAGGTTGTGAAGTGACAGAAAACACAGGCTAGAGTGTCATGTTTGGAAATGCCTCTTTAGGATCTAGAAACTAGAATCTTCCCCAAAGTAGATGAGAATATAACGACTGTGGACCAAGGAGACTGAGAGCCTCCATGTCTATTCTTCAGGCAAGTGTATTGTGGAAGGGAACCATGTTGGAAACAGGGAGTTGCTGATTTTTTGGGATTCCACTATATGATATACAAGATGTTGACCACTAAGCGTTGCAGCTAACATAGCTCTGGACATTTTGGGCAGGCATCTCTGGATGGTCCTGCTTTAGSTGTCTAAATCCTGTAGATGACACTTGGCTCACTTTAGCTGATAAAGAATAATAATTTAAGAGTCACAGAGATTGTGATTTTGAGTAGATCACTTCGAAGACTACTCATTGTATAATGTAGAGGGAAAACATACTTAGAAAAAAAAGCAGCTTCTGAATTTATTCTGTGAATCAGGAACAACAAAAYGACTATGGGATGTTATAATAAAATCAATATGTCCCTTTAATACAGTTCCCTTAATGCAGTTTGTGCTAAAAATGGCAGGCTAGCAAATGACATTCTCCCTGTTTTCATGCATTTTAACTCCCTAATTTAGCTATTTAATTTGAATTAGAAGTCCAGCAGTGTCTGGATTTTTAGACCCTTTGGCTGACATAATATATGGCTTCAGCATTGTCCTAGGAGAAAAAAAAATGGGTGAATGCAGGGAGGAAGGGGCCAAACTCTTCTCAGTGGAGGCCAGGTGATAGAACAAGGGGCGATGGGTATAAGTTAAAACACAGGCAGTTCCATCTGCATGTGAGGAAGAACTTCTTTACTGTGAGAGTGACAGAGCCCTGAAAGAGGCTGCCCAGGGAGGTTGTGGAGTCTCCTTCTCTGGAGATCTTACAAATCTGCTTGAATGCCACTCTGTGCTCCGTGCTCTGGGTGTTCCTGCTTGAGCAGAGGGGTTGGACTAGATGATCTCTAGAGGTCCCGTCCAACCTCAACCATTTTGTGATTCTGTGAAATATTGTGCTGTGCTGTGCTAAATTAAGTCCATTTCTTTAA
The DNA here is from genome assembly GCF_003342845.1 of Nothoprocta perdicaria. Taxonomy (NCBI): domain Eukaryota; kingdom Metazoa; phylum Chordata; class Aves; order Tinamiformes; family Tinamidae; genus Nothoprocta; species Nothoprocta perdicaria. The sequence goes on from NW_020455649.1 coordinate 245,052, forward strand.
GTGGTATGCATGTACTGCTGTATGAAAAGTAGTACGAAATTGGACATGGTTGGCTAACAGTAATGATGTCATTTCTCATTTTGCATTATTATATCTGCTAAATACAGATTTACCTTCAGAGTTCAGTCAAGAGGAAAAATGTTGGCAATATCAGACAAAAAGTACATTTATTCTTTTAGCAGTTACACTTCTTCACTAGTTTTTTTTAAGAGACTTGGAGTGAAGAAAATTAATAGTTCCCTTTCTTTGGCTGCAGAGATTATATTTTATAATTCTCCTTTGAACATTTATAATCTTTTAATAGCTGTTTTTTCCAGACAACGTGACAATAATTGCTGGCTTAAAAAACAGCAGTTTGATCAAATTTGAGTGCTRGCTTGATCCTATTTCCATTGAAGTCAGAGAGACTTCTGCAATAAGGAGGGGCTTCATGATTATTTCTTTTCTTCTGCCAAATCCTCTTTCATTCATCCAAAATAGAAGAATTCTGCTTGCAATGACAGTCCTGTAAATCTGGTAACTGCTTTGACTTAATGGRCTTATATTTGTATAGACCTGTATAAATAGACAAAGAAAATATGCTAGTTGGACTGTCTCTTCTTAGTAGGGCAATGTACTATGTAATTGGTTCTATCAGTAAGACTTATGCAATATTCCCTTATTTTTTCAGTCTGTGGATAGGATCAGTTGGAATATATCAGATTTTCTGACAGACAAGAAAGGTGTACTATACTGGAAAAAAATACATGCTTTTCTTTGTCTGAGTCCTTTAATACTTTATCTTGAAATTAAAAAAGAGAGAAATATATTGCCCTATGACACATTTTCTATTGCTTGTTTGTCATAGGTATTGAGACTTGTCAGAAGTGTAAGTGATTGAAGGTTTGGATCTTAAACGAAGCAGCACACACAAGGTGCTATCTATTATTTATAGCAGCCACGAGGTGCTATAGATAGAAGATCTAGAAACACATAGTCTGAATCTTAGACAAGTTGCAGTTAACAAAGGTGAATAAGAAGATGGTAACGGATCAAAAAAAGAAAAATTATGATGAAATTCACATTTTTATCATTTTATTCAGGGTGAGATTTTTGTATGAAAAAGATATATTGAAATAAATATCTTGTGTAATGATAAGAAAACAAAAAAGGAATGTCTTTCCTATATRGATGGATAACCTTAGAATGAAACATTGGAAAGAGACGGTATATTGTTCAACTTAGCTGTGATAATCTGGGAGCTCTCAAGCTTGTAAAGACGAGAAATTAGTTAGAGAAGATTTTTCGTATGATCCTCGATATACTTAGTTTGGCTGCAACTTTTCCAAACAAGAAGAGGTTGCACTGTGTGTAGATTTCTGAAAGATATTTAAAAAAATAAAAAGGGAGAGAGATAATTTTATTTTGATAAGGTCAGATAAGCAAAATAACTAAGTGTGAAGCTGAATTGTCATCTTTTTTTTTTTACACATTTTTGGCAATTACTCTATACTTTGTTGTTTAACTGTCTGTATTTCACCATAACGTATGTGTTACAAGGCTTCATGAAGCATAAATAAAGCATATATGGCATGCTTTATTTTATTTATGAAGTAAAAGCCCTTACTCCTTGTTATTTAGATATTGGAACACTTGCAGGAAGCTTAGGTTATTCATATTTACTAAATGAATACAAAATTTAATTCTCATTTGAACCTACCATTTCAAACCACCTTGGTTCTCATTAGGGTTCTGATAATCTAATGTTAGCTTCATTAYCATGTAAAATTATTGCAATCTGCTGCCTTTTGTTTTGATTCAAAGTCCGTAATTGTGCTGCATGATGTCAGTAATTACTGAGGCTGCTGTAGCAAGATGCATGAAGATATAGCAAGAAAAGATGATCAAGCCAAGTTTAGATTTGTTGTGTGGTCGTACATGTGCGTCAGAAACTGCATTTTAATAGTATGCCTGTTTACACTTGATACTGCGTAGGTTCCAGAAAAGGAGGAACTATGCTGGAAGATTAAGAAAACAAATTAAGAATAGTTTTGAATCACTCAGAATTGAAAGGAATGTACTGCTAGACACACAGAGATGAAGCTTTCACTGTATTTAATCCTTTTACACTCAATTTTCTTTTAAAGACTATATAAGCTTTTACCTGTGTAGACCTTCCTCCTGTTCTGTCCGAAACAGGAAAAGAAAACAAGCACTCCTACTTGCTGGAAATGGATAAATTTTGCTGACTCCACATTATATTGCAGTTTATATAATTTAAAACAAATATAAAAAATAGTTCCTGCTTCTTAAATAGTAATCCATTTTGTCTTCTCTTTGTAAACGGTTAGGGCAGTCCAGCCCAGGAGAAAAGATGAAATTAATTTCATTTCTACTTTTTGTTTTCAGTTTCCTTCTTATGAACATATTTTTWAAATGAGATTCTGTGAAGAATGCAAATGGGAAATACACCAGAATAAATTACTGGATGTAGCATTACATCACAGTGTGATTTGTTATTTTAAAAAAATAGAGCTTTGAGGCATTCTGAATCCTCTAGCAGGATACAACATTGTGGATAATGGTATGTCTCTGCTGTTTTTATAAGGTTAGAGAAGTAGTGGATATGAGAAATAAATATACAGGTGTGTTTGTTAAGTGCTGAACATGAAGTAGCTGAAAGGCCCTAATTGCCATACATAAATTTTTAATTCTCTTAACACTTTCCAGGGTTGTGTCCAGAAGCAGCTGCTTTAGAGAATTTGGATCATTTTTTTACTTGAGATTTCTTTTTTAAATTCCAGGGCTGATGACCATTTATGATGGTCATTTTAGAATATTTTCTCTTTGAGACAGATAAGATTTTTTTATAGAGCAAATAAAGAAGCATCTCCATCTAAAGAAGAAATATATCTTGTGCTTTTTCTAAGTGGCATTAATAAATCAGAAACTATGTTCTGCATTTGGAAGGAGAAAGAAGTAAGAGAATCCTGTAAAATGGCAGAATTCTGAAATACTTTTTTTTTTTTTTACCTTCCAGGACACATAAAAATGAGACTGCTTAAAAAAAAAAAAGAAATTGAAGTTTGGCTCTTGCATGGAAAAAAAACCTTTCATGTTTAATGGTAGTTAAAAGAATTAATGCATGGAAGGATCTATAGGTCAAATGTCGCTGTTCATCTGGAATAAGTTGAATTACTTCAGTGGATGTTATTTTAGATGTGTACTATTCAAGATGAAAACTTGCCTTGTTCTGAAATAAATTGGCAAATGCCAGAAGAAAACCAGTTTAGTTAGAAGAAGAAAAAAAAGAAAGAATAAGGAATATCATGCTTAAATGAAACGTTGGAGATTAATAGAATCAGAGTATCATTAAGGTTGGAAGGGTCCTCCAGAGATCATCTAATCCAACCCCCCTGCACATGTAGGGTCACCTAGAGTGTGTGGCACAGGGTTGCATCGAAGTGGGTTTTGAAGATCTCCAGAGAAAGAGATTCCAACTCTCRCAGCTTAGTCCAGTGCTCTGTCATCCTCACTGTCAAGAAATTTATCCTTAAGTTCCTGTGGAACTTTTGGTGCCTCAGCTTGTGGCCATTTCCTCTAGTCCTATCGCTGGCCACCACTGAAAAGAGGTCAGTCCCATCCTCCTCACTGCCTCCCTTGAGGTATTTATAGACACTGATGAGGTCCCCCCTCAGCCTTCTCTTCTCCAGACTGAACAGGCCCAGCTCCCTCAGCCTTTKCTCACAGAGCAGATGTTCCAGGCCCCTGATCATCCTTGTAGCCCTGCACTGGACTCTCTCCAGCAGCTCCACATCCCTCTTGTACTGGGGAGCCCAGAACTGGATGCAGTTYTCTGGATGTGGCCTCACCAGGGCTGAGTAGAGGGGGACGATCACTTCCCTTGACCTGCTGGAGATACTCTTCTTAATGCACCCCAGGATTCCAATGTCCTTCTTGGCCACCAGGGCACACTGCTGTCTCATGGTCATCTTGTCGTCCACCATGATGCCTGGGTCCATCTCTGCAGAGCTGCTCTGCAGAAGGTCAATCCAGAGCCTGTACTGGGGTCTGGGGTTACTCCTCCCCAGGTGCAGAATCTTACACTTTTCCCTTGTTGAACTTCATGAGWTTTCTCACCGCCCAGTTGTCCAGTCTGTCCGGGTCTCTTTGGATGGCAGCGCAGCCCTCTGGGACTGCAAAAGAGTGACTAATATTGAAAAAACAATCTGCTTTTCTAAGTTAAAGATGATTTTGCCAGATGATACGTAGAGTAGATGTTGATGATTCTCATTGCAATGATTGAGCATATTTGGAATTTGGCCTTGGATCACATGGAGAATACTAGCAACCAAAGAAATTAGTATGGATTCTCTGAAGGTATTAGGACGCCCGTAAATGCTATGGGTGCTTTACAAGTGCTTTACTCCCATGGCTAAAGAGTACCAACAAGAGCACACATTGCAGAGYTGAAGCTGCCCTCTCTGGAATCTTCTTTATCAGTGAGGAGCTAATTCACCAAACTCTGTAGCTTGTTCCTCATGGCCATTTGCTGATGAGAAAGCTTACCGTGTCCACCAAGGCTACAGAAGCAACATGCACAACCTGAAGCTGTACCCCCTGCCTGGTAACATTACCCTCCCCAGGCTGTGCCATGAGAGATTCCTGGTTCTACTGTGCTTTTCCATAAGCAGACCATGCATCCCAGTTGGAGAGCCTAGTGTTGGTCAATGACAGATACAGCACATGAGAGTAAATAAACTACAGACCTATTTAATGCATGAAATTTAGTGCTGTAATTGTATTGTTAGCATGGTTTCGACACAAAAGTGCTTTGTACATTACCTGTATGTTAGAAATTTGGGCTGGCTTGTCAGAAAATGTGTAAAGCTAATGCAGCTTCCTGGAACTGCCTTTTTAATGAGAAGAAGAGCACAGCAACATCAACATGAGAATGCGTCACATATGAAGTTTGTTGCTCTGATTAAGGAAAACATAATGGGATATTAACTGTGTAGGTATATAGGGACAGGATGGAGAGGAAAATAAGAAAATCACCTGTGTTGTATCATGTATCTGAATCAGTTTTTGTTAGAATCATCTCAGTTAGGTTTGCTGRAGAATAGCCAGGGGAAAGGTATGTCCAGAGTTCATCTGAAATGATTTGTAGAAGTCTGTTATATTGCGTTAAAAAAAGAGAGATTTCTGGGTTTGTTAATCTAAATATCACAAAGCAAGACATACTTAAAATACTTACAACCCAAACCCCATATCGTTCGGATAGCATTAATATATCTAAAGCAAAATTTTATTAGCTGAATTTAGCAATAGATATACTTTCATGTAGTAAGATTTCCACCCTTTTTTTTTTTTACTTTACTTGTTGAAGAGGAACTTGTTTCTAATAATGATATCTCAGAGTATGGTGCCTTAAATAAATAGTGAGTATTCCATATAGGTGGTGTGATCTTTTAATCAGTTGGCATTATGCAAAATTATCAAAAATTCAAATTCATTAACTATAGGGAATTCTGTCATTTCATAATTTTCTTCTGTTTCAAAAATTAAAATTAAAATATTAGTATTTTAAATTTTTGACAACACTTCAAAATGTAATATTTTTCAGTAGGATTGAAGGTGTTTATTTAATTAAAGGTGAAGCCCTTTATTTTATCACTTCATTTATATTAATGAAGGAACAGAARAGCTTTGAATCTCTGAGTGTAGTGGGTATATTTTTTTCCTTATCTTTTGATTTAATTAATGCATATCCGTAAAATATAAATATATCTTTTTCATAGAACCATCATTTACTGACATGAGAAGTAAGCTGCTGGGAAATTTTTGATGAGCTGCTACTACTRTTTGTTGTACATATTAAGAATATATCTGTCAGTCTTATCTCAAGGAGGAACTATGTTTGAGGGTGACTAAAGAGCTTATTAAAGTCATCAACAGTGGAACTGCGTAATCGTGATAGCTTTGTTTTTGAAACTATAACCAAATATGGGAAAAAGTGAAGTCTAAAATATATTTTTCAGATATGTTGCCAAATTTCAATTCTCACTACAGAAGAATTCACTTGCAGATTGTTGTAATAATGAACTTAAATGCAAGGGTTATTTCTGGAAGATTCAGTCCAATACGGACTAAAACACCAAGAAAATCTTGCATGTCTAGAATTTATCATTTCATCTGCAAAGTGTTTTTTTACAAGATTTCAAATTTTAACTTTTATAACAAAATTTTTATTTAACAAATTAACAATTTTTAGCTCTAGGTGAACCTGAAATAACAAGTTAAATATTTAGCARTATGAGCTAGCTATGTTGTTACCATTTCTATATCTGTGAAGTCAAGATGCTTTTACTGACTTGAGTGATTTACACACATGAAAACAGATTTGACTGACCTCTGGAGAACCCAACTTTCTGATGATATGAAGATAGCGATGCAGCTTTGGACATCTGGAAGATGATCTCTGAAAAAATTTAAACTTATAAAAACTTATTTCACAGAATAAGTTTTAGCTGGTTTACTTTTTTTTCTGTTAACTTGTTACCTGTGCAAGCATTCTGATTCTGTGAATTTTTGAAACGGTCTATTTTGTGTAAGATTGTTGATATTCAAGTTTAATATAATTTCTTATCACAGACAAGAACTTCTAGTTGAGCTCTCACTTTACYGAAGTCAATAGTTTAGCCATTTATTTCAGTAGGCTTAAATTTTTACTCTGGGTACCTAAATACAATTGAAGTACCATGATAATTTGTGGTCATTTAGCATACTTCAGTTGTGCTAATGTGCTTGAAATATAATGGTGTTTCAGATTGCCAGTAGGCCTTCAAGCAAAAGCAACAWGAAGAGAAAAAAAAGACATTTCATTCTTCCATCTTTTCACAGTTCACTAATGCATCAAAATGAGTTTTGGTAAACAATGCCTCATTGTCCTGCCTGTTGGGCAAAAGGTGTTATTTCCTTTCACAAACATGTGTAGGAAGAAATTGGGGAAAATGGCTAGTTATACTGCTTGGCTGTGAGTGACGAACCACAAATGTTATATCAGAGTTGTTTACACCAAACTATTTTTCTTTATTACAATACAATGATAGAAAATATGAGTAGTATGTATTAGTAGATAATACCTAGGATCTTCTGCTTCCTTCAATAAAAGTTGGATGTATCTTGATTATTTGAGAAAAGAGGAATTTTCCTTCAGTTACAACCCTCTGTCCCAAAGTGTGCTTTTGTCAGTAACAGCCTCCTCATTAACTTTATCAGAATCCAAATTAGGTCTTTTCACTTTTAGGAAGTGAAAAAAATGTTTAGGAGCATCATTCAGATGCATTTTTTTCCGATGGAAAATCTCCCCAGAGAATCATGCATTTTTAAAGCAGCCGTAAAGCTTTTTAAACAAGAGATGTAAATCCCCAAATTCTTGTCTTCTGAGAATATTTGTGTTTTAACACAGAGATAGTTGCTGGTCTGCTTTTGCATGTGACTTGATCTTATCTGAAGCTGGATAATCATCCTGTGAATGCAAGGTATCTAATTTAAAAGATACATTAATACATGAATAGCTTCTCCTTTTGAATAAATGAGCTGATCTGTGAATAATCCTGTTGATTTAAATCAAAAGAAAACGTTGCAATGCAATGAAGAATAGCAAAATTTTACCTTCTCTTGCTTTTCAGTAATTATCCTTCTGATGAAATACCATGCAGGAATAGATTATTTGGGAGAATTAGAATTATATCTACTTATTTTGACTCTATAGACAAATCATATGATCCTGCTCATGAGAACTTAAATCATATGTTCTGTATTCCTAGTGCATCAATCTCAGTGCTATTTTGAGGATTATATTTTTATTTAATAGCATCATAACTTTGATAATGTGATAACATTTAACAGTTTCTAAAGTGATGTAAGTGTTCTTAATACTTTTGTAAAGATCCTGATTTTTAGTGCTTCCATATGCTGTTTGTTTCATTGTCTTGAAATTACGTTAAGCAGCACATTAGTTAAAATAAAACACTTTGAAAATTATCATATCTAGCCAATTATTGCAAGTTATATTTGAAAACTAAAAAAAAAAAAAAATCACAATCACTTGTATTTGTATTAGTTTGAATACCATAAAACACAAATGAACAACGCAAGGAACAGAGGATAGAATAACCATTTGTCATAGACCCTCCCTGGCTAATGCTTGCTGTGTAACTGCTGGCTACCTTTGCGGATGCAGCAGTCACCATCTATCATTGCTGCATAAATAACATTGTGGTGGTGGGAACCAGCCCTGCTGCCTGGGGGCACTGCAGTCATCAATGAGGAGGGAAGTGCTTTTGACTTTTTAAAGGCAACAGAAACACAAAAGCTGAAATTCTGAAAGGCATCTACATCCCATTCTTAAAACTGACTTTTCAAAACAGAATTTTAGGCTTAAAGGCCTTAATGCAAAGAAACATAGGAATAACAGTGCTGCAGATTGGGGTGCTCATTAAGTACTCTGCTCTCTAGGGACTTCACAGCTGCCAATTAACTGCAGATCAACATTTCCATAAACTGGATGAAGTTGGTGATGACAATCTGTGTGTGTACAGACCGCTCTGCATTACCTTTGCTTGGTCTTTCAGCCTGACAGATAAAAACTAACCCTAATCCAAAAGCCAGGTAGCTGTGCTAATGTCATGCTGTGTTTGAGCAAATATTTTCTGCTTCTCAGCAGGGCTCTTCAGATGAGGCTGAGCGGTGGTCTCGAGCACGCCTGGCGTCTGGGGCTGTGCCTGTCAGCCCAGAGCAAGTACCAAGCAGTTTTGCAAACTTTGCCTGAGGTATTTGAGGACAAAAATCTGCAAATCGAGCAGGGAGCTTCACTAGGCRGCTTTCTAGACTGACCACTTCTAGTCTTTCCCCTTTTCTGTAGCAACTGAGCCTCCCATTTGCATTCGTGCTCATGTTTTCCTTGGTTTCTTAATTGAAGCTTGCGCTCACTGTTCTCTTGATTTTGGACTAGAATAATCAATGCAACCAAAACTGCATCTTGGTTTTAAAATACTCCCTTTCACCTATTTCCCCTATTCTCCTTTGTTAAAATTTCAAGAAAAAGCAATTAATTGTATCAAATAAAACTGGAAACTAAGAAAATATTTTAACACACATGGAAATGTGAATATTCACTATATCCTGTCTGTTTCCTCTCAAACTCCGTCTATATTCTGTTAATAGCAATATTGAAGGGATTACGATATTTTTGTTTTCATTTTTGGATGGATTGTGAAATAAATGCACTGTGGTAGTCATTAAAAAATGACAGCTTCAGCCTAAGACTGTTGATTTAGTCCAATGCATTCTTCCCAAATAAAGAACTTTAAAATAGCCTGTAGGAGATACATAAAGATCTGGTTTACTGTTTGAATATGATAATGAATAGAAAGTGGTGGATGAGAGGCCTATTAATGCTGCAATGTATCATATCGAACATACTGAGAGGAATTCAGTCTTTGTAAGTAAAATATAAAAAGTTAATTTTAAAGGCATGATGCAGTTGTCATTAAAGTCAGCTGGGTATATTTACAGTGGCTTCACTGAGAGGTGGAACAGCTCTCTCTAATTAGATCTAACTTGGAAATGATTGGTCTGGGAAAAACAGAAATTTCTTGTCCTGGTGTTCTGAAAAYGTACACTGCACCAAGAGACTGGGATTGATGAATCTCTGTATCAGGTTCTAATGATAGAGTCCTTTATCAGAGCTGCAAAAATGCTTGATATATGGTGCAATAAAAAGAAAAACAAAGTAAAAATACCAACTGAGAACTCTACATTTAATCAGTTTGCTTTGTGTGGTGTTGGCAGGAGTTTGGAACTGATGTGTATACTTAAAATGAAATAGAATGGGAAAGCAGTTGGTGCATTTAAGTCCTAAAGGATAATAATGTCTGCAAGCCAGTTAGTGCAAAGGCAAAAAGATCTTTTAATCACAGGAATTTTAAGATACCTAGGTTGGTGATGAAATGTCACATCTCCTAATGGATGCTATATATATCTCTTCTGCATAGATCAAAGGGGAGAGCTGCTCTTCTGCTCATAGCCTGCTGTTCTCATGAATAAACTTATATTCTCAGTTAACTGTTTCACTGCATTTTGTTTAAAAACAAATTCCACCAAGAAACAAACTTACCTGGGTCTGGGAAAGAAAATATTTAGAGAGGGTTATCACAGAGTAATGAAGAATAATACTATGTACTAGCAGTTCAGTTTAGAGAGCTGGGACAGTTTGTGTTCAAACAAGATTTTGCTAGGTGATGAATACTAATAGTGGAAGGATTAGGTGTTGATCTTATTTGTGCACCTGCACAAATATTGTAGTGAGAACTGTAGGAACTAATCCAAAGGGTATCCAAACTGTGGAGCCTTTCCACTGGCTTCAATGATAGTTGCTGCATTCTTCCAAAATCCCATCGGGTTGACTTTAATAGAAATCAATAAAAAAATCTGTCTTTAACAAACTAATAACCAAGAGATGTCAATTAAGAAACTCTTTAGAAGAATGAATTAGTTAGAGCTTTGATCACATGAACATGTATAGTTCTTTAATCAGATAGTGATCTTTCATAAAGATTTCAAGAGAGAAGTTGAAAGGTCTTTGATGCTGGATTTGCACAATGTAAACAAAAGATAAAAAGAGAAGGACATATTTGTTTTAAACAACAGCCATGTCCTATTTTGGAAAGGCAGCCAAATTATTCTCATTAATTTATGTTAGACATTTATCGTAACAGAAATTTCTCTGCTGATATCTTTGACTTTGAAAAATTTGATATGGTGGGGTGCGCCGAACATTACCTTGCTGTAGGTGCTGGTCATTGCACTGTTTWTAAGATGAGGAAGAGAATAGTATTTTTGAAAAAGAAGGAGCGAGGTTTTAAGGAAGCAGTCAAGCAGACAAAGGTACTTAATGATAGTACATTATTTTCTATTCAGAAGTGGAATTTTCTGCTTGTAATTCAGCATGTTAAGAGCTGTCTGTGTGAAATACCAACATGGCAAGGAAGTGCCTGGGTATCAGTAAAGGCAGCTGGCAGCCAAAGGAGTGCCCACCATTAGGTGTGTTGAGTTTACCTCCACATGACCCAGCTGGTGCATGGGTTCTGGGTACTGTCACTTGTCAAAAGACCCTGTGATCTGCTTCTGAGGCAGGAGCTGTGGACTTTTCTTGTTCTCTGCAGAAGTCCAGAATTTAATTTATTCCCAGATTCTTTCATTCTTTCACTCTCTCCCTTTCTATGCCCCAAATAAAAATGCGTTACTTTGAGATCCATAAGTCTGCTACCAGATTTTGTTTTGACTCATGCAGTATCAGAGTCGTGGACAGGGTAGACTGTTGCACATAAGAGAATGACTATTATAAATGATAATGCATAAATTTCTATCAACATGAATGTGCTTAAAATATAGACAGACATGCAAAAAGACAAGAAAAGAGTTATGTTAGGAACTTATCTACTAATTTAGAATAATTATTCCTGATGATTTAATGGTAGCAAGCTTGACTTTTCCCTAAGTGAAGATGGCAAACTGAGTGAGTATTTTTGTCATCCTCACTTCTGTGCCTTATCAGGCTAGTGGAGATTAGCTGGAATAGAAGAAGCAACTTTTCAGAAAGCTTTAATGACTTATCCAAGTGTTTCATTTTTGTTTTCTCATTCTCCACTTTTTTTTTAAAAAAAGAAAAAAAGGAAAGAGAATGCAGCTGAATAGACTTATTTCCTTTTCCCAAAAAGGACTTAAGGCAACAAGTCCTGTTTTACATAAGTTCATTGGAACTTTCATGTAATTCTTTTCCATTTGTCACATACAAACACTGAGAGAATGCTAAATATGCGAAGTTTCCCTAACAATTGATTGATTTGGCTATGTTATAATCAAACTGTGACACGGCTGTGAGTACAAAAGAAAGTATTTTTCTTTGATTTGAAATGCAAAATTAATAAAAATGTGTTGGCTGAGAATCTGCTGCTTGGAATATGTTTATTGCTATCCYGGTTTTCACAGTTCCCGTGAAGAAGCAGGGCTTCTGGTTTTCAGGATTTTTTTAAAAGACTTTTAACTCACTCAGAATTAAATGAAAAAAAATCTGTGAAATATCCCATAAACTGGAATCTCCTCAGAATCTACAGCTCCTCAGAGCAGTTAATCCTTTTCTCCATTTTAGGCTTTATGTCTAGAGTGTAAATCTTACTGAGAAGCTCCATGGTGTCCTAAAATCCTTAAATTTAGGAGCAGAAATCCTAGAGTTTCTAGTGTCTCGATCCATGAGAAATGCCCGACAGTTCAATTTGATTGCAAAAAGAGTCAATCTAATAAGAACATTCAGAGAGGAAGATTTTTTAGGCTAAGCAAATGGACATTTCCCACAGAATTATTTTTCCTGCTTCATTCCTGACAAGTAGAAACAGAGGGTTTTTTTTTACCCTGATGCGGTAAACTTGCAATGATTTTATGTTGCTGGAATACATTAGGTAATTCCATACCTTCATAAAATATCCAGGCTTTCTATGAAAGGGCAAAGAGATGCATGACTGATAACGAAAAATCTAAAAATCTAACATCCTAGTCAAAGTGTGTGACATCTATTAATAGGTCACATATAATGGAGTCAATACATAATAGGTCAAACATAATGGAGTCARTAGATTTTCCAGGGAAAGGAAAAATATCTGTTTTAGGAAAAATAAAATATTTTCTGGATCCTTGGTGCCCTGAGCTGGGCTGAGATAGGGATGGGAATGAAGATGGAAATGGGGCTGGGTAAGGACAGRCATTCCTGGGAGCTCTTCATGGGGCTCAGACAGATCCTTTTTTAAGTGCATGAAGATATTTATTTTTAAAAAAATCTAATCTAAGCATGTTACCTTAGTGACATCTTGAATTGATCTGGGAAACATTGGTAATTTTTTTCCTCCTGTTGTTTTGCTGTCTGTCATATTCTGCGCCATGCAGCTTGGCCRCACTGCTCATCCTTGCTCATCAGATTCAGTGCAGAAAACAGGCTGGAGCAGGCACACAGAGAGTTGAATTATGGCTCTTAGCTACTGTGTGAAGGGAGAGATTTCCCTTGAAGGAATCTTTTTTSTTTGCATGATTTTTATGCCTCTGGGCTAGATTTATCTTGGACTCAGCGAAAGGACCAATCTGGAGTAACACTACCATAAAAATAGTTTCTATCTCTTGAAGCAAAAAAAGAGAAATTCTAAATTTTCATGAGCACTTTCGGAGGTAGTAGTGCACTTTTTATATCATCTAGCTGATTTTACAGACTGATATGCAAAGGGCAGAGACATCTTTTCCTTCTTTTTCCTTACCTGCCGATGACATGTTTTCCTCTGCCTTGCACACCTGCCTTTGTTTCATGTGCCTTGGCTTAGATCCAACCTTGATATCTTGGCTTTTAATCCATCACACTGTTATTGTTTAGATACCAAGACTTGGTATACCAATGATGCTAACAGAGATGGTGTAGTGGGAAATGTGAGGGTTGGGGGCAGTCTTGGCTGCAGTGACTACGAGATGTTGGAATTCACGATCCTGTGTGGAGGAAGGTGGACAAGAAGTAGGATTGCAGCCCTGGACTTCAAGAGAGGTGATTTTGACCTCTTCAGGGAGCACCTGAGACCTTAGTCCTAGAAGGAAAGGGGATTCAAGCGAGCTTGCTAATATTCAAGCATTACTTTCTCCTAGCTCAGGGTCATTGCATTCCCACAAGAAAGAAGTCAAGTAAGTAGGGCAGGAGACCTGTATGGATGGGCAAGGAGGTRCTAGGCAAACTTAATGAAAGAAAAAGAGCTTACAGCATGTGGAAGAAGGGCCAGACCACATGGGAAGAATTTAGGTGCATTGTCAGAGAATGCAGATAYGCAACGAGGAAGGCTAAGGCCCGTCTGGAATTAAAGTTAGTGAGGGATGTCAGGGACAACAGGAGGGGCTTCTGTAAATATGCTAGCAGCAAGAGAAAGACTAGGGAAAATGTTAGTGCGCTGCTGAATGGGGAGGGGGCCTTGGTGATGGAGGATGCCGAGAAGGCAGAGTTACGAAATGCCTTCTYTGCTTTTCTCCTTACTGCTAAGGCTAATCCCCAAGAACTACAGAGCCCAGGCAAAAGAGAGATAAAAGGGCAAGAAAAAGACCTTCTGCTAGTCAAGGAGGATTGGGTTAGGGATCACTTAGGCAAACTGGCCACCCATAAATCTATGGGCCCCGATGGGATGCACCCAAGAGTGCTGAGGGAACTGGCAGGGGTTATTGCTCAGCCACTCTCCATYGTCTTCGAGAAGTCCTGGAGAGCAGGGGAGGTGCTGGAAGACTGGAAGAGAGCCAACATCACTGCAGTCTTCAAAAAGAGCAAGAGGGAGGAGCTGGGCAACTACAGACTGGTCAGCCTCACGTCWGTCCCTGGTAAGGTGATGGAGCAGCTCATCCTAGAGAGCATCTCTAGGCAAACGAAGAAGGAGGTGACCAGGAGTAGTCAGCATGGATTCACCAAGGGGAAGTCATGTCTGACGAACCTCATAGCCTTCTATGATGAGATGACTGGCCGGCTGGATGAGGTGAGAGCCGTGGGTGTTGTCTGCCTTGACCTCAGCAAGGCTTTTGATGCTGTCTCCCATAATATCCTCATAGGAAAGCTCTGGGAGAGTGGTCTGGACGAGTGCACAGTGAGATGGACTGAGAACTGGCTGGATGGCACAGCTCAGAGRKTGGTGATAATGGGGCCAGTTGGAGGCTGGTGGCCAGTGGTGTCCCCCAGGGGTCAGTASTGGACCCAGTGCTGTTCAACCTGTTCATCAATGACCTGGATAAGGGCACAGAGAGAACTCCCTGAGCAAGTTTGTGGATGATACCAAGCTGGGTGGAGTGGCCAACACTCCAGAGGGCTGTGCTGCCATTCAGAGGGAGGTATTATAATGGTTCTCTCATCCCACCAGTGGTTGGAATTTTCTGCAGGTTTACCCCCTCCAGTATTCATGCTGCACTGAATG
Organism: Nothoprocta perdicaria; assembly: GCF_003342845.1. Taxonomy (NCBI): domain Eukaryota; kingdom Metazoa; phylum Chordata; class Aves; order Tinamiformes; family Tinamidae; genus Nothoprocta; species Nothoprocta perdicaria. The sequence goes on from NW_020455649.1 coordinate 260,072, forward strand.
TTCCTGGAGTATCTGTGACACACAGAAAATGTTAAATTTGCTCCCTTTGTTTGGAGGCTGTTGCATATTATGTAACACCCCAGGGATTTCTATAAATAACCAGAAATTTGTAACAGTCACTTTGCTGCTGTGTGGAATAATGGCTTTTGACAATGCATCGAGCTGGAAATCCAAGTTTGTAAGCAAATGCTAAGCATTCTACTTCCACAAGAACCTGAACACATCCCAAGTCGTGTTGAGCAAGTGTGCCTAATTTATTCAACTGCATTATGCTCTTTCTGATTAAATAATGCTTTTTTCACTTCTATGAAGAAGATATGTGTTTTTGTTTGTTTGTTTGTTTGTTTGCTTGTTTTTTCCACAGAAGATAGGTGTAATGGAAGCTGGTGCTTTTTTAATTCTTCTTCTATTGAATTTAGATGTTTTGAAGTCTAATTGACAGATATTAGATGGTAAATCAGGGCTTCATTTGAATCTGAATTTTTCTTATTCCCATGAATCTTAGTTGATAGCTAGTTCTGCTGGCTCTGACTTCTAGTTTATTCTGATCTACAAGCAGAGTTTTAGTATCAGAAGGTTGTGATGGATGTTTCTAGTTCTCTGTTTAAATTCAAAATCATATTTTGACTGTGTTAGTCGTCAACCAACCTCAGAGTTGAATTAACTTAGAGACATAAGAAGCTTTTGTTCAAATAACTGCATTGAATTTGGGGATGTTTAAAATAGAAGTCCAGTAGTGGATTTACACTTATATCTTGCTTGATGCATTTATGTAATAGCCTTTAGCTATATTTAAATATGAAAAAATATCTTTACTACTGTGAAGCATATTTATATTGACAAGGAATAGAATTCCCTGAATTCTAGAATTGACCATTGTGATCAATTATATCTGAACTTCATATTAGTGGAGAAAATTAGGTATTTCTAGGATATGATACCGCCCTGAGGTAGACATGGCAGGTACACCCCTGAGGTAGACATGGCAGGTACACCATATGAATTTTATGCTAGAAGTGCCTGTTTTTCTTTGTGCCTAATTCACTGTAGCCTTCTAATTAGTTCCAGGCTGAGTGGAGTAGGAGGGATTTTACACTATCCATGTTATTGCACTGCTTTAGTTATCTTGGAGCTGTTTGAGTTGTATAGTTTTGGTATGAAGACAAAATGATACCCATTTACTTTTCTCCTCTGCATCTCTACATAGATATCTGTTAAGTCATCRTGTTCATCCCTCTGTTTCCCAGCACGAGCCATAAGCTTTAGCAGATTCTTGTTTAACCTGCACTCACAAACCTGTAATAATGGAGAAATGAGGTCCTAACCAAACAATCTGTTTCTCTTTTCACTGATCCTATCATTAGAAAGGAATATACCAATGAAATTATTTTTATTTTCCAGTTTTAGCCTTTTATTTCTTGTCTTAAGTGTGTAGTTTTTCTTCTTTGTATCAGCTCTATTWGCAGTGTCATAAAATCCTGAGTCTTCTCTTCTTTGAGATGAGCTCCAGTTGCTTCTAATTTGGGGGAACAGATCATATAGCCTACACCTTGCATCACTTCCACTTCTCTTCACCAGATGCTCCATCATTGCTTCACATGTTTCTTTAACTGTTAAACTAAACATGAACAAATTCATGTGTCCAGGGCCTGAGCACTGGTGGTCAGAGCAGAAGGATTGCTTCCTGTGTTTTGCAACCTATAGTCTTGTTTATATACTCTCATATGTTTGTTTTTTTAAAGAACAGCATGCCTTGTTGACTTAGATGTATCTATTCTACTTTGTAACCTGAGAATCATCTTGTAAGGAACTGCTAGTCCTTAGCACCTTGTATTTGTGCATTTGAATATTCCTGTCCTAAATATTCCTTCATTCAGCTTCAGTTACATCCCATTTTCAGCCTATTTCTCCAATTTGTCAAGAGATTTTTGAATTCTAGTGTCTTCCATCATACTTATCGCCTTCCCTTTAGATGTGTCACTTAGAAACACAGCAAGCAGAGTCATAACATTTCTTCTGCAAGTGATCAGTTACATTGGCCAGTGCTTACAAAATCCCTTTAAGCTGCCTTAAATTAACTGCCTAAATAGTTTGGAATATCTTGCTGTAAATGGCCCTGAGATACTGCCRTATATCATACAGGGCACTCAGGGAAGTGAATCCAGATGTTTTAAATAACTGGCCACAGCTGACTCATGTTTCTAAAAGTCATCCTGTATTCCCAACCTCAGGATGCAGTGATTCTTTCTGTTTTCTGAACTGATGCTCTTTTTTTTTTTTTTGTATTTTGAAATGTGTGATGCTGTATAGATTGATTTTTCACAGGTCGCTTTTCCCCAACCACCCTTTAGTCCTCTCATTAATAATACACTTGTTAAAAATAAAAAGCTCTATTTAAATTATATCACTCTATGAAGTCAAACATGTATGTGTCATTGCTCACTGTGGCCTACTCCACTCCCAATAAAAATAAAAAGACTCTATTCACAATACAGCAGGGATTATATAGTGGTCAAAGTGGAAGCACCACTATCTATAAAGACATTGCAGAGGATAGATAATACACAATTTCATAATAACCTAATGTCATAGAAAATTTATTTAATTTTTTTAAATTTATTTTTAAAAATCTCAAATCTTTTTTAAAAATATAGTCTCTTTTTCCCATTAGTATTTTCCAGAAGATGTATATACCTTCACTCAGTCAGTATTCCAAAATGCCTGCCTTTGTTAAGAAGAGTATTGTCTTCTGTCAGTGCAGCACATGGTGCTTTTCCCTGTGCTTTTCCTTGAAGACTAGGCAGTGGAGGTGACACTTGATTCATAAGCTTTTGATCCATATTCTCATTTTATTCTGGAGGAAGATAATTAGACAGGAAAGCAATGAAATAGAGCAGTAATGAAATACAACTGATGATAAAAATGTTGTTTCAATCTTTCCCTGCTTTTATATATATGTATATATATAAAAAGACAGATGATGTAGTCCTGGCTGCCTGTAGGCTTACAGTCTGGGTAAAAAGCAGACTAGCTCTGGGGAACCACGTAGAAGCGAGCTATGCTATGGCAAACTTCATGGAAATCTTGTGTCGCATTTCATTCAGTTACACTTCAAGGTACAGAAAAGGATCTAAGAGTCAAAAAGGTCCAAAGGAAAGAGCTGTGTCCTAGCTGCATTTCAGAACTCTCTGCAATAGGTTGGAATCACATCAGAAACTCTGTAGTCAAGAGACTGGGAAAGTAGGTAGACGTTGGGAGACAGTTTGCACATATGTAGAAAGGATCATTGCTAATGATTTCTTTGGAAGAAAAGGACTTTGCAAAGAGTGGAGAGATGCAGTACTTAGGTTTTTACAAGAGATGATTACTTCTCCCCAAGCAGCTTTATATCCACTGTCCAATTTCCTAATTTGGCCACCTGAAGACTACCAGCTCAGTTTCCAAAACCCTCAGTCATCAAGGAAGAGCGTATCATCTGAATCACTAACATAACACACACAAAAAAAAAGGATAGGAAATACCAATAACTTCTGTAAAGAAACTGATTAAAAATGTTCAGATGATATAGTCAAAGTTGCACTGAAGTTTTGACACCTTTGAAATTTGAGTAGTTATGTAGGAAGAATATCTTAGAAAAATTTCTAAACATGTTCAACACGATGAAAACACATCGAAGCCCTCAGCCTTGGTGAAGCATGGGCTCAGATCGCTTGGGCAGAAGAGCAGGTTATTATTAGTTAASCATTTTACAGGCTCACCTGTGACTTCTATTGCTTCCCACCCATAAATCTCAGAGTGTGTTGTAGTGTTATTATTCCCACTGTGTTGAAAAGCCAAATAAGCATCCACAGCTGATAATTTACCTGAGGTTACCCAGAAGCRGAGCATAGACCTCCAAAGTGCTTGTCTGGCACGTTATTCACTAAACCAGACAGGAATCACATCAAAGAATTGAAAGCCTTATTTGATAAAAGGGTAGCAGAAGCACAGAGGGATGTATTAATTTTCTTCTAGTCTCATGGTAGGTTAATAGGAGAAACACAGTTCCTGGCCAMGTGCCTTGACTTGCTAGAAAGAAGCTCCCGCTCAGCCAAGCTGGCTTAGCCAAGGCCCAAGGTCACCCTCTTTTCTCCCCAAGTGACATCTTATTTTCATCTGGAGATGAAAGAATGAAGTCATGATGGGAGATGCATTTGTTTGGTATATCAATGATGTCTTAGGCACACTAGTCTTCAAATGGAGGGAAAAAAAAAGAATGGGAATTTAGGAATGCCATTCCTAGGCATTAGGAATCTCACATTTGGCAATTCCATGTGTGCCCTTTGAAAGGTTGAGGTTACATGCATAAGAAAAGTATCTATTTCAATTCATTAAAAAAAAAAGAAAAAAGAAAGCTTTGTTGCTTTAATTTTTCCTGTCTGACCAACCTTCTTGCAGAGATGGTTCTTCCAAAATGAAGCTGGGGAAGCAAAGCCTTAGAAATGTAAACATTAAAGGATCTGTAGGAATGAGAATTAAGAAAATGACCATTTGAAATGCTGAAGATGTTTCATTTGCTGAGTTCCCCTGTTCCTGTCAGAAGTAACATCTGTAGAGTTGCCAGATGGGCAGGGAATGCTGCAGTGGAGGCAGAAAGGCTTGGGGAAAGGATGGGCACAGATCCCACAGTTAGACTGGGGTCTGCAACACTGGCCGGTTACACAATGTAGTAAATCCCAARCAGAAACAGTAGCTTCACAGCATCTCCCCAAAGCAGGTAAAGCACCATGTTAACTTGACAGGAAATCTCAGGCACTTGGGTGCTTCTGTCATATCACTTTTTTTTGCAAGCACCGCTGGATTCTTTGCTGGAGGTTTTTCCTATATTGCTTTGGGGAAGATTGTGGATGGGAGGAGGATTAAATGAAACAGTGACTCATATGAGAGTGAGGGAATGCCCATTTCACGAAAGAAAGGATGACTGGAGATCATTATTTCAGCGGATTGCACATAATTGCAAAATGTGGAATTCAGGCATTATGCTACCTAGCAAGTATGGGAAATCTGCTTGGAAGCACAGTTTGTGTGTTTTTCTGCATTGTGTCAGTTTTGACTATGAGGTCCTTTGGATAAGGACTGTAGTATTTTAGATCACCTAGCAGAACATCACCCTGGACTCTGCACTCCTTACGTGAAAACATTAGTTATGATTATCTGTTATTGCAGAGGCTATGGTAGGCTATATTTACACAACGGTACAATTTTTTTTTTTTTTCTGCTTAAGCAAAACATGTGTGCTCACCTAAGTTTTTTGTTGTATTTTTTTACTTTTCTTTACAAGAAAAACCCCATATTCAAGGCAAAAATGGCCCATTACTTCTTTATTTTAATATACAGTTACTCATGACTCACAAATAAGTTAAAAAAAAATCAGAGGGTAGCCCCAAACCACAAATGCAYAATTTCAGTTGAGCTTCAATGACCATTTCAGTCTGATGACTTTAGGGATGGATTTGTGCAAGAGATAACAAGCCAGGGTCTCATTCTCACAAGCATCATGACATCGAATTGTTTGACAGTGAAACAATTCCCAGAGAATCTGGGAACTGAGATGAAAATATTTTAAGGATTCTATATAAMAGTGTGAAGAACCATCTGATTATTTCTAATATTCCTTTCCTATGGTTCTTTCTTTTATTCCACAAAGAGAAATCCTGTGAATCAATATCATCAAGYAATACACAGACTCCAGCAGATAACTCCTTCAATTAGGCTGCATGTATGAGAAGACAAGTAGGAGAACTGATGTACTTTTCTGTGTCTTTCATTATTTTATAGAGTTCTTTCTTGTGTCTTTTCTTCTTTTGACTCCTCTGTAATGTGACTGCCCATGACTCAATAGCTATTTCACWAAAAAAAAAAAAAAAAAAAAAACAGAAGCTACAGCACCATTTTGCTAACCTATTTTGAGGTTTTTGGTGTCATTTCTCTTTGGTTTCCTTTTTTTTTTTTTTTATAATTGACATTTAATTAATGAGAAGGAGCTACTTTGGAATTTGCTTTTCAGGAGAGGCACATTCCACGAGCAAAATTTAGAAACACTGTTTTACCTTGTTCTGAGAAGTATGTGTTATTGCGGTTTTGTTATTTAATTGGGCTGAAAGAAATCAAACATCTGATTGAGGGTGAGTCTCATTGTTTGAACAGGTCATGGTTGACGTTCATGGTTAAGATGAACAAGGTAGTGGAAGGCAGCTAAGTAGCAGTGCACTAAACTGAGAGTAAGGTGGGGACTCCTCTATATTTGCCTTGTCTTTACTTTTCTAAACTCTATTTTTATTCTGCAGGTGATGGAAGTTAAAGGACAAATGATTCATGTGCCTGAGTCAAATTCAATTTTGTTTCTGGGTTCTCCCTGCGTGGACAAGCTGGACGAACTGATGGGCCGAGGCCTTCACCTTTCAGACATTCCCATCCACGATGCTACTCGTGACGTCATATTGGTTGGGGAGCAAGCAAAGGCCCAAGATGGCTTGAAAAAACGTATGGATAAGCTGAAAGCCACACTAGAATGCACACACCAAGCCCTGGAAGAGGAGAAGAAGAAGACAGTTGATCTCCTGATTTCCATTTTCCCAGAGGAAGTGGCCCAGCAGCTGTGGCAGGGGCAGCAAGTCCAGGCGAGGAAGTTTGATGATGTCACGATGCTCTTCTCGGACATCGTGGGCTTCACTGCCATCTGCGCTCAGTGCACCCCCATGCAGGTCATCAGCATGCTCAATGAGCTCTACACGCGCTTCGACCATCAGTGTGGCTTCCTGGACATCTACAAGGTAATTACTCAATTGCCAAATTATATAAATTAAAAAAAAAAAAAGAGAGAAAACCAAAACCCCTCCCAGAAGAAAACCTTTCTAAATTATAGATGTTCTCTATAAAAGTGGGAAAGGCAATTATTTGTTCATTTGGAAAAGGCAATTATTTGTTCATTTGGAAAAATCTGAGTTTGGGGAGAAATAAACTAAATCTGAAGTATTTCCATTGAAAATCAAATACTTTGTTGTTTAACTGTCATCATGGTTTACATGAGAATATATGTCCTATAATCCCATTTTCCTGCAGGGACATACACCTGTGTTATAGTGTAGTTTACTTTCAGCTGACACATCAGGCACAGTGATGAAGTCTGCACTGATGATCCTAGTTCAAGTTCCCAGTTCCTCTGCAGGAAAGGAGATGCTGCATATGTTGATCTTCTTTTAGAATTTATCACCTTCTCTTCAGAGAGGAAATCCATTATGAATCTGAGAGGAAAAAAGAGGGGAGATAGAATTAAGCAAATGCTTCTGAGGTCTTTTATCTGTGAAATTCTATGAAATCTACAATAGAAGAATAGAAGATATTTTAATTTTATAATAGGTAAAGCAGAACAAATTCCTAATAAAAAAAAGTTGATGCCAACACTGACTGCACTCATAAAAAAARGATATAATTATAAAATTATATATTGAAATTGTTTTACATCTGAAATCAACAGTTTTCMGATAGCTCTAAACAGTATTTATTGGTAGACTACAGAGAAGTTTTCACAGGCACACTATTCCTTTAATTTTTACYCTCTAATGCACTTTAAAAGGCACTTAATAATATTCATTATCTAAGTAATAATGACTGTTGTTGCAAAATTATAATAGGTGCTGCAGGTAGAAGTGTATGCTATATAGAAGAAGGCTGGTAAGACCACTTATTGGGGCAAAAGATCATATTGTGGGTATGTTTTGTGCTGCCAGACTAGAGGATGTTATTTCTACTCAAAAGCCAAACAACATGTTGGGAGAGGGCGATGATGAGGAGCACAAATCCTCGTTTGAAAATTGCCRTGCTAACATAGGCAGAAAAGGCTGGAAGACTGAGCTGAGCTTGTGTCTGCTGCCTGCTCTGGAGCTGAACCCAGCTCTGAGCAGGACTGCTAGTTCTGACCCTCTGTGAAGAGCAGGATCTAGTGACCTTGCTTCACAGGCTGGATCTAGTACATGGATGTATGTAGTGTTTTCCCAGATCATTAATTTTAGTTAACTGTTTTGAGTCATTTGAGCCATTTTTTTTTTTTTGTCAAAAGCTGCATCTGTTGCATGGGAATAGGAAATGCAGTATCTCAAACTCTCTGACCTGTTTGGAAGGAAAGTTGGTTGAGCCATGTGAGAATGTTAAAAAGGAATATTTATCCATAAATCATGAATATTATGTTATTTAGATCATGGTTTATTGCCTTTCACACAGCTCTGTTTTGCTGAATAGCAGTATTGTCCTGACTGGTGAAATCAGGTGATCGCTGCCAAGATAGGCAAGATAACATTTATATATCCAGAAGAGGAAAAAGTTTTCCAGGAAACTACCTCAAACTGGGGGGTAAGAAATGTTACTATGGGCTAAGTGAAAAAATGAGTCAGTTGGGCATTACAGAAGAAGAAGAAACTCGGACATGGAAGTTTCCTTCCCTTCAAGAACTAGGCTTAAAATAAAGTGACAAGTCTTTTGGGGAAAAAAAAAAAGAAAAAGCATTTGCATTTTAAAATAAAAATAGCTTTTGTACTCATTTGTTTCAGATGATGTTGTGGAAGCTAAATTTATTGTTAGAAATGTTCACCACCACCACAGCTATTATTTTAGAAATTATTGTCAAACAGTGAATTTTAAATCACCACTRTTTGTACCTACAAGCTCCCTCTAAGTTATATTCCTGTAACTAGGTGACAGAAATTTGTCATGTGACCTATATATAAATCTAAACAGACCAATTTTCAAATTTGCTTGTGTTTAAACAACATGGCAAGAATAATTTTCAAAGATTATTTGCAGAGTACTTCTGCATAACAAATTCATCTTTTTGTAAATGGAAAATGAGGCAAAATTCATTAAATAAATTTCATGCTATGAATTATTCATCCAGCTTTACTTTATAGCATTTTGATTCACAACCTTGGTGCTTCTAATCTAGGACGCAGACAATGCAATGAAAGTAATAATCTTCAATTGTTTCATGCTATTTATTCAACGATGTTTATAGGGAAGTATTGCACGGAAAGACGCATAAGGATGCTTATATTTAACAAGTAGGAAATGAATGACAAACATAATGAGCTATTGTATACAAAATAAGAAATGTTTGGAGGAGGGATAAAATGGAAAGGATTAAACTTTGAAATGTCTTATAAATGAAAGTAAGCAGCTATAATTGACTAAATAAGGAAAGGGTATCCAGTGAAGGGATGCACTTGTATGAATGATAGAATCAAATGTTGGCCTCAAAAAAAGAAAGAAAAAAAAAAAAAAAAAAAAACCACTTTACACCAGTATTTTGAATAGCTACCAGTGGTAACAGATTACATTTGTCCAGGCTGAGGATATTGCAGTGATTGAGAAGCATGGAGATAAGAGCCTATGGGAAAGTGCTAGCAGAATGGAAGGGTCTGTATTTTATATGTGCTTGTATGTATATGTAGTTTAAAAAGAGAAATTTTAAAAAGAATCTGCTTGCAAACAGCCTGGACAAAAAGACAAGAGGAACCCTCTCAGGGGACGGGATGAGGAAAGTCTGAGTGTGTACATGGCAGTCTTTGGAAACTGGTCCTGCCTGGTATTTGAGCTGATTATATTTGCCTTGGAACTGGGGAATGAGAGCAAAAAGATGCTCTTGAGCAGAGTTTGCAAATCAAAGCCATGTAAATACAGCTCTAAAGAGTCTTGGTAAGGTTTTGTGTGTGAGCATGGAAATAGAAATGTGGACTCCAGGAGCAGATATATTAGGAAAGATTTCAGTAAACTGAGAAAACAACTGCTTTGAGTAAAACATATACTGGTGCTGTTTTGTTTGTTTTGTTTAAACATTTATTTCTCTGTATCTGAACTCCTGCTGTTTATGAGCCAAGTACTGGAAAACGATTGTACAGCTAAATCATCTCTTTATTAAATATGCTATTTAGATATGTTGCAGCCACAGCGCACACTGAATACCTACCTCTGCAGATGGAAATCTTCCACTGTCAAGCATTTTGCAGCCTCTGTTCCTCCGAGCAGTATGTCTTTGTTCTGGGATCTTTTTTAATTTTTTTTTTTTTTTTTTTTTTTTTTTTTTTTACTATTACTCTTTGTGCCGCTGTAGGTAGCTGTTTTCTCCGCTCCTTTCCTTTCGAAAGCAACCTCAATTCTCCCCTCATCCTTTAGCTGCAGCAGGTGGAGAAGCAGCACCTGGTGGGGCTGGTTTTCAGCACTNTTTTTTTTTTTTTTTTTTTTTTTTTACTATTACTCTTTGTGCCTCTGTAGGTAGCTGTTTTCTCAGCTCCTTTCCTTTCGAAAGCAACCTCAATTCTCCCCTCATCCTTTAGCTGCAGCAGGTGGAGAAGCAGCACCTGGTGGGGCTGGTTTTCAGCACTGCTGGCTATTTGCTGGCTGCATAATGCCAAACCAAGCAGATCCCAATCGAATCTTGTGGATATTCTTTTTGATAATCCTTTCCCTGGACAGGGCAGCCTGCATCCTTGAGGCGTTTCTTCAGGACAGATTTTCACCAAGCAGTCTCCCTTGCACAGAACCTACCTCTGCATGGGGCTWCCTTGCCTGGCAGAGCTGACCTTTCAATGAGCTGCTTTGCTGAGGTCCCACCACAGGGATCTGTGATCTTCTTGGGAACTCAGAAGCATTCCTGGATTCAGTAAAAATGCAAAAAAAACACCCAACCAAGCAAAAAAGATTTGTTTTTGTCTGGAATCACCTTGTAGATCTGGCGTATCACCATGGAGGACCTTGAGCTTGTTTTAAGATTTCCTGTTACTTTAAGCTAGCATTTTTCTCCAGTTCTGAGGATGATTTATATGATTAATTTCTGGGAGTTGTGCAAATGAAGCAGCCATCCAGGCTTCGGAAAGTCACTCTGTAAACATACAGGTCTACACAGAGCACTAAAATCTCCATGTATATTACCCTATTGTAGGTAATTTGTCACTCAAGAACCCTTGAAGGGACCAGGCCTTCTGCTCTTGTGTATCATTTCTTCTTTAAGAATACCTTCTTTGCATGTCATAGAATCATAGAATCATAAAGATTGGAAGGGACCTTTAGAGATCATCTAGTCCCTCTGCACATGCAGGGTCACTTAGGGCATGTGGCACAGGATTGTGTCCAAGTGGATTTTGAAGATCTCCAGAGAAAGACGTTCAAGAACCTCTCTTCGCAGCTCTCTCACCCTTTCCTCATATGGCAGATGTTCCAGGCCCCTGATCATCCTCATAACCTGTGCTGGACTCTCCCCAGTAGTTACACAATTTCTATTTCTTTCCATGAGTTGCATTTCTTTCTTTCTCTCTCTCTTGTTCTCTCCTCCCACACTTCTCCTCACTTAACAGGACACTTCTGTTTATAAGCATTGCCCTGCTTTTCTGTCAAGCTACTTTCAAGTTTTAAAGTCTATGTGTAAATTACAAGCCCTAGGAATGCTTCTGAAGGCCCAAGTTTGTGTGTGAATCCTGGTCACGTTCTAACTTTTTTTTTCTGAAGAGGATTTAGACAATCGTACTCTTTTGAGGCTTCCCATTCCATGTCAATGAGCAAGAATTTAGACAATCATACTCTTTTGAGGCTTCCTGTTCCATGTCAATGAGCAAGCTTGGACATAGTGGCTTGACAGGAAAGATCTCTGGGCAAGAGCATGCCTTGTCACAGCATGCAAATCGCCCAGGGCTTTGGTTTTCAAAACTATTGTTTAATACCTCAGTCCTTTGAATATTTCATTTTCTTGTTTCAAGTTTTTCTGCCTTCTATTATATGTATCCCTCGAAAGGATTGGAGGAAATCTATTTCACTTTCCATCAACCTAAACAATCCAATATTTTCTCGGATCCAAGATTTTCTCAGAATCTCAGATTGGAAGATTACGTGGCACAACCTGGACAAGCCGGTCCTTCATATRCAGCAGCATTTCCATACATTTCAATATAATTCATAAGTTGGACTTCATAAATGAATATGGAGGRTACTCAGGAAAGTTAGGAGAAAGTATTTGGTATATGCATTTAAATGCAGATAAATGAAAACTCATGCAACCTTGATGAAGGTGCTGCTTTTCAGAAATAGTTTTAATGCCAGTACTACTTACAGCAAACTAAGGCCACCACCCTGACTTCTGGAGAAGAGCAGTAACAACAGGCTGAAATGTGCTTCTTAAGTTATGCATTGTCATCTTAATATTTGCTTATCTTGTTAAGCAATTCTTTATAGTGCAACTACCTTATATAGGATATTTTCTATTCATCATTTATATCTGATGTGATTTTTGCAATTTCATATTTTTTACAAAAAGAGATAAATCACATAAAGACTGTGACACATGCTTTCCATGATGTTTACATGCAATCCTGATATTGACATAATGAAACCATAAGTCTTATTGTATGCATCTCTTTTAACTAGAGAAAAAAGAAACTTTTTGAATACTAGTCATGAAGTCTACCCAGTAGGTACTAGTTGTTTATCTACTCTCCTAAGGAAAACAGCCYTCTATGGATTACTGTGTAGATGAAAGAATTTCTCCTTATATTGGATATTGCAAGATTTATAGTTAAGATTACTAAGTAGGTGTTACTGAAAGAAGTTTGAATAAAAGTCTTCCTGCAAAATGCTCCTGAACTTGCCAGTGTGCAGCATCATTAAACTTACTAAAAATAAAATGCCCCCAGGCCTAGAAAGAGCAATTGCTTCATAATTAGGCTCTCGGGAAAGGAGCTGGGATTTGTAGTAAGGCAGTTCTTTTAAAAATTAGCCCTACCAGATGAACAGTTTTCTGAGCTTCAGTTGACAGACACTTGGAATCCATGCCATGGGAAGGGTTTTCATACACTGACCACCTCTGAGCTATATTGAAAAGCAGAATGCAGCATCATAAAAGATTTATTTGAAAGATCATTGCAGAGATACCTTGAAACTTAAGTGCAACATTTGCTTAGGAGGTAATTTTGAAAAATGGAGAGGCAGAAGCTGAGAGACCCAAACATTAAGATAGAAACTGGAAGAGATACTTGGATCCATTTAGTCTTATGCTCAAATCCTACTTAGAAAATTTACAGGATTTTTTTTTTTATAGTATTCTAAGGATTTGGGGACTTATGGATAATACAATGTCCAACATGTAGGATTTATTTTTCCCCCAAAACAGAGCCCATATATATTTTAATCTGACAGATTAAACTTCACAGTGTTGCACAACTCAACTATATTTCAAAGTTTTCTGCCAAATCTGTGTAGCGGAAAAGCAGATGCAATACTTCAAATTACAAATAAATCTAAGTTTTAATTACTATTTATATACTATCAAAAATAAGCTAGTTTTGGTTATTTTGAAAAAAGACATATAKACATATAGAAATGTAGGCCTAGAATGTCCTTGAAGGTCAAGTACACCTTGACCATAGTCAAAAAACTTTTTATTTTTTTTGCACTACACTAAAAATGTTCTCAGCCCGAGAGAGCCGACATCATGTCTCAGTGAAATGACCTATCCATTTTCTTTCCAGCATATCACTTAGGCATTTTTAACTTGGCATTTCTATTTCAGATTAATTGACCTGTTCCTGTCTTTCACCACAGTCTGCCCCAAATACTTCAACTCTGCCCCCATTCATGATTCATAAAACCTCTGGCCTGCATTCCCAAATGAGCTGGCCAAAATGCAGGATTTTGTGGACTAAACAGGCTTTTGCTGCTACTGCCAAACAAATGTGCTGGCAGTACCTGTCAGTATACCCATGCAGTCTCTGTCCTGTGCCTGGTTGCTCTCTGGAAGCAGGAATGTGCAATCTGGAGTGCGTCTTCCAAGGTGCAGTGTGAGTGGTGAATAAACACATAATGCCTTATCCAGAGTCTTTTGAAAAAACAGACTAAGCCTTCTCAGTCTTTGGCTGTTATGGGTCCTTGACCGTTTCTCAGAAGAGATGTTGATGACAACTTGAGAAGGGGTCTTGCATGTCAAGCTACAGTTTGGACATGGAAGCAGTGAATTAAATGAAGTCAACTAAACTATCAAATTTTAGTCATCTATGGCAGGACATTTGGATGGTATGAATCCTGAGTCACAGAATGATGGAATGTCATCCTGAATGACAGAATTGTAATACTGAGAGGGAAAAATGCATTTATGAGAAGAATTGGTGTAAAAAAAAAGGAATATGGGATATGTTAATAACATCTTGAGATAGAATATGAAGTGAAATAAATTGCTTCTTGTGGTGAGTGTTGAGGTTGCTGATCTCTAGAAACTAAAAGTATAAAGCTAGAAAGACAGTCTCTTCTTTCCTTCAGTCTTTCTCCCATACCAGATAAAAATATTTCTTGTTTGATACTGATTTAGAAATCCTGAACAGGAATAATGAAGCCCCAAATGATAATCCTGAAGAACCACTGTATCATATATCAGATCTTTTTCATGATTATCCTATTCCTTGGGTAGCGAACAGATGAAAGTGAAGCCCATTGGGAGATATTAATGACTTCAAAGGTTCCTTACAGAGAGTCAAACTTGCAAAAAAAAAGTCTTAAGGCTAAATTTTGATGCATTTCTTTAGAAGGAAGATATTTCAACATTCTTAAACTGTATAGTTTTCTCAAAAGAAAAATACAAGTATCTTGTACTCTGGTTTTGGAGATTGAATGAATGCGGATAAACAGGATAATGACAATTCTGAGAGAGATCTGTACTSTACTCGATTACACTTCCCACCATCCAGTTCGATGTACGTCCATCTTGAATCCTGGCTTCAGGCTGGGATGAGACTGATCCAGTTTAATTAGATGAGACTAACCATCTAATTCCCACAGAATTGCAATCTAGATGTGTAGGAAGCTAAAATGTACTCCAGTAACACACTAAGATATAGTGAGTGACATTTCTTATTATATTTTGTTCATTGAGGAATTATTTCCAGATCTTTAATGCAAAATTGATAAGTTAAAGGTCATTGATTTTGCTGTTAGTGTAGCTATATGATTTTTTAAAATTTCACATTCTCCAGTAAACATTGCTCTGAGTCTACATTTATCTCTAGGAGTGGAAGGGAACTTGACAGATGGAGAGCAGGAAAATTTTCCACTGGTTCATTTATCTGCCTATAAATCAGCTTTCCTGATGCAGCAAAACGATATGATGATCTCTGTGCAAAGAGACTGCTCACTTGCATTGAAACTCTCAACAACCATCTTCCAGAGCAACCAAATGAAATGCCCTAGAGCATATTGATTGCCTCCCCCAATTTGCCATCACCTGCAAACTTCATGAGAGGGCTAATGATACTAGGGAAAGAAGCAGAGATTTTGACAGAATAGGTAGATAAATTTTCTCTTGTAAATTGTAAAATTGCACAGGATTACTGTGTAAAAGTAGATTTACCCTGTAAAATTGCTCAGAGAGTATGTGGTCTCACATACTATATTTTGCAAGGATTAGCTAATCAGCACTTTTTGCACAYACCTGGAAGAGCATGTCTGTGTTTGTCGAGTGGAGGAGGAGCATGCATAGACAACAGATGGAAGAAAGAGCAGGGATTTTAGGATGGAGTATAACACTCTTATGGCAAATAGAACAGCAAGAAAACCAGAAGAGTTACATTTCTCAGTGAGAAAACTTAAAAATGGGAAGAACATTCAGCTGTGGTTAGCCAAACCATTACCCACTTCCCTGCTCCTTATTTCTGTATATTGTCTCTCGAGCTCTTTAACAGGAAATTACTATCATTGCAACTGCTGTTTGTTGTTATTTCAATATTATGAAATGAAACTTTATGGACTATCTCCCAGCAGTTGGAGAGATGTTTCAAGTTATTGGCAGATTGCTCATAAGTGATAAGCAACARTTTAGTAACAACCATCCCTTCAGCTAAATATAGTATATACACTATATTCTGTGGTTGTAAACTGGATATGGAGCGTAGAAAAACTGTTTAATATTCCATGTTTTCTGCCAACTTAAAACTATAAAGACTATGAACACATACTTACTTAAACAGAAATAAATATTTCTGGAGATTAAAATAACAGAAACATATGATATTATGAGCAAGGCTTGATGCATTTAGAAATATAAATGAATTTGAAATAAGTATCCTTTGCTCAATTGACCCTGGGTTTAAGATCAGGGAAGATCATAGAGTTCCTAGAGAAACTCTAGGACCACCAGTGTTTTTTCTCTTATTTCCACTAGCAGAGTAGGAGAAAGTATGCTGAAGAAAACAAGTATGCCCTTGTGTCAGTGTAAATCCTTGGTGGCCATTCTTTGTGGGTTAGAGAGGAATTTTGATTACAATAGTTTCTCTTGAGCAGATTGGTTCAGTTTAGAGCAGTGCAAAGAGTGAATGCTTGTACAGATAAAACCTACATCACCTTTTCACACTGTATGATGAGGTATAGATTCTGTAGCATACCAAAAYTAAATAATACGGTGTTGAGTTTAAACTCTGTGGATGTTGTATGACTGTCTTGATAGATTTTTTCAGTACCTTATGAGAAAAAAAAATGTATTTCCTGGATAATTATATCAGAATGATGCTGAAAGAGCAATGTCCTTTTCATGGAGTTGATTTGAGAAGGACTCTGTTAGCAGTTAATTTTATCTCAGCAAGACAGCCAACTCAGGCTAAAAGCACTTGTACCACCTTCACTAAGGGCTTTCATTTATAGATAACACGGAGTTAGAGAAAATGCTCTGTTTCTATGCCTATAATGAAAGCAAGACAACCTCTTTTTATTTCCAAATTATGTATCTGTTTTGCATAAGAGAKCTTAGCAGTCCATACAAATATTGGCATTTTATGTTTAGTGGGTGCAATGGAAAYTGCAGCCCTTGGGAGTGAGATCAATACCCACACAGCCTTCTGAGGATTTAGAAGGGAAAAAGAGTACACAAATACTCTTCAGATGAAGGTAAAGAATCTACAAGGGGCAAGCTGTGAAAGGCAGGTTTCCTTCCTGAAAGAAGACAGTATTTTTTGAATTTTAAGACTTATTCRTTTGTACCTAGTTAGTTTTAATATTAAGCAAAGAAGCCTTCTTATTGTGGGTGTTACCTATCCCATTGAAAAAGCAACTGTATATGCATGTATGCACATGTGCATGCACACATACACATACACTTATTTAATGCTCTTAAATAAAAAGACACATACTCAGTGACACATACTCAGCTGTAAGAATTTTAGTCCTAATGATCTATTGAACTTTTCTAGGAATCCTGCTGAGAGAGGCAGGGCTACAATTATAGCCATTTCTCCCTCCAGCTGCTTCTTTCAGTGGATTTATTTTTTTGATTGCAGTAGAAATTTCATATCAGACATATCACAAGAGTGAACCCTGTGATTACAATTTTTGGTGTTTATTTTCAAGTGCTGCTTTGAAAGAAGTGCTAGTAAGGTGACTTAGAGGATTGCAATTCCAGACTGCTAGATGAAAATCTCAAAACTTGCCACTGCAGGATTGTTCCCCTGTGTAAGGAGGCCTGTGAAATGAAGTGTGACACTGCATTATCTCCTGAAGTTCAAATACATAATGCCTTGCACCCATTCGTTCATTCATAAGGAAGAGGACAGAAGCAGAGCTATTACTGCAGTACACCACACTTTCCTCTCTGAAATGTCACTGAATTAGCACCCCAAATTTATAGCCCCTGGGACATCCTTCCACTGGAACTTGCAGTTTTACATTTAGTCAGGATAATGCCAGCTTAAACACTATAAGTTAGAAGAGACCTCTTGGAGCTGCCAAGTGACAGACTATTTCTCTTTTGCTCACTTTAATACTTATGGAGTAAGTTGCTCTGCACTTTGAACAGTGATACCAGGATCTATCCAGTAGGAAGTCTGGACTGAGTCATGAACAGAGCTTTGTTTTCCTGGTCCCAGTGTTGGTCGTCAGCTGAGAGGAGGGAAATTCTCTTCTTTCTTGAGAACTCACTGACTCACTGACAGTTGATCCTTGAATTCTGAATTATGTATTCCAAATAGATATATATATAATGATTTTTGTTTTATATGGGTTGTATTATACTATATAATTCTGTCATTATAGTTTCTCATCACATGAGAAGAACAGAATTCATGAAAAATCTGAATTAGGGAATTTTAAGAAGACCAGGGGCTTCCTAAAAAAATAGGGTTGAGGGGTGAGAAAAGAACATACATAGAAATTTGGAAAGGTTGCCAAATTTTATTTTGAAAGAAAACTGAATCAAGATAAAGGTTGATGGAAACACATAGCATGGAATTTCAAATTAAATATTAAGTTTGAGAAGACTTTAATAGTGGCTGAAACAGGGTCATAGAATGCAAAGTATTAGACAAACTTATCTGTCCTCAACTGCCAGATTAGTCTGAAGATTCCTCATCATTCATATGGTTCATCACACTCCATTATTACTGTCAGACTAACTTGATGGTGACAAGCATGTTAAAGGCTGTCCTACAGTGGTATTATTGTCATATTTATTTTAAGAATAAGATGATCATGAGACAGCTTGAATCTGATTTTCCTGGTGCTACACAGACTTGCACAGTGAAACTGATGATGCTACTCTATTCATTGAGTGCTATTTAGCCCTTAAATTCATTTATACAGCTATGGAAATTTCCAAAGGGATAGATGCTACCAAAATAAATAGGTTTGTCCAAACATTACAAGAATGTGTGGTCACAAATTTCTATCAGTTGTGTAATGTCACTAACCTCAACAGAAAAGCCATTCCGAATTTAACTCATGCAACAAGGAACAGAATTTCTTTCTCATTTTTGTTTTTGATGACATAGCCTCAGCAATTTTTATAGTAGTCCTTTCATTTCTATTCAAACTGGCTATGTTCACTCATAGTATTAAGGAGGAGAATGTCCAGATGTTTGGATTTCCCCCTGTTCTCACTGATGTGAGGATTTTTGACCATCTGCTTCTTCTCCATGCAGAGCGTCTCTTTTAACATCTGCTACCTTTTATATTTGTGGTCATGGTTTTCTTCCCCAGTTCCTATGTTTTTCATCCTTTTCTTGTCCATCTGTTTGTGTTTGGAAAGATGCCCTAAACTCCAGGGAGCTGGCAGCCTCTCTTCTTCCCATTGACAAAGATCCTGAGATGGTGTGAAATAGTCAGATGGCTGAACTGATTGGCCTTGGTTGGCTTTTCTGTATGCAAGCACCACTAGGAGATTCCAGATGTGAAGAGGGAGCACTGGTAGCTGTCTCTGCTTGTCCTGTTCTCTTTTTCATGTCATCTTGAGCTTCCTGAGAAGCTCAAGGTCAACTAATATTAGCAGTCCCTGTGGAGAGAAGAGTTAGCCGCCTTATTTCCCTGGATAAGTCCTTGTTCRGTGCACACTTTCTCATCATACTGACCTTTGCCTTTTCTTCCCTTCCTGTAGTGTTGTGGGCCAGATGAAAGCCAGATTACTTATGTAGCCAAAACCAAACTCATTCTTGAGAGCTGAAGCATTTGTTGAGGGATTGTGTGCCGAGATTGCTGCAGATGTGTGGGCAGGCAGACTGCATATCATAATGCTGTCAATGAAGCTGCAGAACTTTTGGCTTTCAGTGCTTCTCAGGCTGCCTTTATCCAGAGCCAGAGGGCTTCTGTAATTTCTTTTCCACCCACTCCCTCCCAAGGGATAGCTTTCCTTAAAGAAAATGAAGGATGAGAAAGAGGTAAGGCCTGTTGGAAGAGACCAGAGGGAACAGTCTGCTGAACTTGATGCCTAAAGATATCCCTATTCACACTCATTTAGCCTTCATGGTAGACAGCATTTCCTTTTTGAAAACAGCAGAGATAGATGCAGTCAAAAGTCCATAGCAGTAATACCTATTTTTAAATTCTCCTTGTCCCAGGAAAAGCCATTTCCCAGTGAGAAGTTATGGAGTCTTCATTATTTTTGTTGTGAGTCTTTGCCTTTTGTAATCTTCCTCATAATGTGTTTTTCTAGCTGGGCAAATAAAAATTGTGAATTATAAACATGTA
This sequence comes from Nothoprocta perdicaria, assembly GCF_003342845.1. Lineage (NCBI taxonomy): Eukaryota > Metazoa > Chordata > Aves > Tinamiformes > Tinamidae > Nothoprocta > Nothoprocta perdicaria. The sequence goes on from NW_020455649.1 coordinate 280,079, forward strand.
GCACAGTTCTCACCCAAGAGCGAGGTGCCCAACCWGGATAGTATCAACTATAGCTGCAAGCAGCTTCTCATTTAGGGAAATAGATTTTTCTGTATTACTGCAATGGGAAAATATTGTCACGTCTCAGCTGATGTCTTCTTTTGTAGTAGAAGTAATGATCTTCTTTGGTTATAATGGTTATGAACCACTATGCAATCATATGTCAGGCTTTGACTGCACCTGTTTGCAAACTCAGATAATTATGCTCCCTTGTCTAATTGCTTACTTTATGGATGTTTTGCTCACATGTTTTTAAGCAATGCTATTTGATTGCAGATAACTAATGGTAGCAATCTCTGCTCATTATCTTACGGTAACATTTGATTTGTCTGATTGCTGCAGGTGGAAACAATAGGTGATGCATACTGTGTGGCAGCAGGGCTGCACAAGAAAAGCCTTAGTCATGCKAAAGCCATCGCCCTGATGGCACTGAAGATGATGGAGCTTTCAGAAGAGGTTCTCACACCGGATGGGAGCCCTATTAAGGTAACCTCTTTGATCTTTATTCTGTGCTGGTCAGTGCTACAGTTGGTCTGATTAATTCTACCATTTTTCTGTTGGTAGAAATCTGCTTTGTGTTAGGAGAATTTGGAATTCTATCAAGATGTCACAGGCTGTTTTATGGATATATATATATATATATTCAACAATCATTTAAACTACGCTTACTTTTGCAAGCAGAGTAGATCAATACAAGCAGATCTGCAAGCCAAAACCTGATGGCTAGGGACCTGACACCCACRCTACACATACTTTAGAGCTTTTTCGACTTCCTATTTATGGCAGGAATACTCCTCAAGATACGCTCCTCAAGCCCTTCTTCCAATTCAGTTTAGTCCAAAAAGAAGACTGTTCACATGCTTAGTGCTGTTCCAAGCTACAAGATGAAGAGGGTTGCATGAGGGCAATGGAAAAACTGACTTCAAAAGTAGGCTTTTGATCTGAACTAAAACACAAAAGTAGATCCACTCTGGGCTCTGTTGGTCTAGGGGGCCAAATTTCTCTTTTATAAATAGTTACTGACCTGAGTAAAAGAAGAGTGTGTGAACTTCCTGCTCTTTCTTGATCATAATGTGTTTCCCACTCCCTCAAGCTCCAGTTTTCTCTGGTCTAGGACCAAAGAGTCACGGGAGGTGGAAGAAAACATGTCTTTTTGTGCCATTTTAAAATTCCACTGTGATGTTTTGCTTCTTTTGATGCTATAGTGACGTTATAGTTATTAGTATTTGGAATATTTAGGTGGAAAATGGAGGGAGGGAGAAAATCTGTAAATATATGACTTTCTTTTTAAGGGGTCAGATTACACATTATTCTCATTATGTTTATTTACTCCACTGTGTATCCAGTGAAATTGTTCTTCCCATAAGACAGACTTTTTGTTTTCAAAGAAAATGAGGGAATTATGTAGAATAGTATTCAACACTGTCTAAAGCATATAACAAAAGCCATATGTAGCTGGATGAGAAGGCCAGACAGAGTTCCCACAGGATGCTTTCATAATGGTTAAATTGCACTTTGTATATTATAATTCTCGTCTGTTAGAAAATGAGAATTCTGTCCGTGGAAACTCTTCTTTCCTCTGGTAAAACATCAAGGACCAGTTTTGAGGGTTTCAAATATAATATAAAAGACCTAACATTTTGAAAATACAAGTTTGTAGATGCTGTTGTGATACTTCTTGAGAAATGAAATAATATTCCTCTGAGWTTTCACTCTTCTGTATCTTATTAGCCAGATTGTAACTTGAACTTCATTCACTCTACTTTCTATGTATGAAGAGAGACACATAAATCAATCAAGAAAGATTTTGTCTAGGTGAGTGGGTCTACCCAGAAAGGAAAATGTTGCAACAAGGCAACTGAGCTAGAATAGTTCCATAAAACATGATAACACAATATTCATATAAAAGTATTTTTAAATTTTAGATTTTCTAGATTGTTTGGCAGTTTCTTTATTTGTCCTGAGAATATAGCTGATTAATAAATTCTGGGTTCCTTGTCAGACATTGGAAAAGCTGCCTTCTGGATCATCCCCATCCATCCTTTGCTTTCTTTAAAATGACTTATTTTATTCAGTCATAGGGAAGTACTGAAGCATATGCTTTACTTCGATTCACAGTGATGCTGAAGTAATTTGTGACTGTTTTCGTTATTACCACCATTAATTTTCAGAAAATGCCCTATGGTTGCAATGACTGCATAAGAAAACTTATTAAAAATAAACTATAAAGAATGCAGAAGAAAAATGCTTGCAGAGAAGAAAGTTCTAGGAATAATGAAATATTTTTGCCAAAAGCCTTAATGTGCCTTCTTGGAATTCAGAAGAAAAAGTCAGTTTATCATAATTTAACCTGAAAGTAGAGACATTAAGGATGTCCTCCGTAACTTTACTGCTCTTAGTCTTAGCTATTACAGATTTCAAAGCAGGAGGAATGCTTTCCTAGCAAACCTAGCATTCACCTAAATATCTACCCTCTAAAACTGTAGAAATAGGACTTTTAATGAAGCCTACTCTAATTTGTCCTAGTTTAAGCATCTACTCTAGAATGAGATGAATCTCACCCTAAAAATAGGTATTTTTTCTCAGTTGTTCATAAGGGAAATCTATAGGCGTAGCCCAGGCGTGGATATCTACCCTGTGAATTTCTACACTTCGTCAGATGAATCCTCCTGCAAATGSCAAAGATTGCATAGTTTTTCTTGGTGATGATATCTGTGATTTGTACAGTAATAGTATGTGTAATTTTTCTAAATTGAGTTTTYCTGACTTTAATTTATGGCCAATATTGCATTCTATAAAATAACCCAATTTCAGTGGCTGTCAGTTCTTCACTTATATTGCTTCAAAGTGGTGAGGGGAGCATCCTGCCACAGATGCACATTCGCAAATGCTCCACATGCATGCATCCTCCTGAAGCTCAAGGAACCCTGTGGTGTGTATAAAAGTTACCATGGAATCTGCTCAAAACTGAATCAGGAGACTTGTTTCTTCAAGTACTTTCCAATTATGCCTTGCCATTAAATTATTTAATATATTTATTGCCTGATACAAATTCACTGTATGAACTGTAAGACATTTAAGTGCCTAACTTTGAAACAGTGAATAAAAGAAGGGTATCATAAAATGGCTATTTTTAGTTGTTCCTGTTGCTATGGATGGCAAAACAAGTGCAATATTTCGATAGTATTTTGACCTGAATTCTACTCATGCTTCCTGCTTCCCGAAACAATGCCCATTCCTTGGAATTATCCTTGCCAGATGCATTGAATATTGGATACTGGTACAGTTTGACTTTTTCTAATATTTAAAAATCTATTAGTATTTGGATGTTTGAAATGAGAAGGAACTTTTCCTCATGCCCAACTCTGTTAAAAATATCTTTCATGGTCTTCACAAGCTGTGTGACTAAATCCGGAGCTCATTCTTCAGGATACTCTGGTAGCTATTTTGTAAAGAGCTAGTCAGTTGYTTCACTGACTGCAAGAAAGGTTTTGAGACAAATTCTTAAAAATAAGGGATTCTCTGATCTCAAGACAAAACAGTGTATATTCCCCAYAGTGACTGATAAGACTTGATTAAATAGGAAGAAATTATTCGTAGCCCTTTATATAGGACATTACACCACAGATATTTAAGTTTTAATTTTTGTTCACAAACTAACAATTTTAGTATATCTATTCTGGTTTAATAATGTCTTCTGATAAGAAGGAAACATGTTAGTCTCCGTGGCTTTTGCTGGGAATTTCTTTTCCAGAGACACCTCTCTTGGAAATGTGTCTGAAATGCTGACGTCTCTGAGATCAGCACTGGTTAGTCCCCAAATTTGTGGGGTGTCACTGATCTCATACACTTCTAAGATGGTTAATTACTTAAGAGGRTATTTTTTTTCTTTAGATGGATTCAAATTATGAATCTGCTTGGGTTGCCTTGCTCGCAGAGATTTCTGTGTGAGGGAATAAGGGGAACAGAGACAGTATGAAAAACCTATCTGCAATTAGGAAATGCAGTACTTGAGATGTAACTCTTATTTCATGATTACTCAATTAGATATGTCTGGCTGTATGATTATGGCTGTGGAATATGCTTATTTTCTAAATTGCTTTGATAGATATATTTTGTTGTCATCTCAGGATTGAATTCACCAGAAGGCAAATGTTTACCTTCTGTGTTGCTTGAAAAGATCATCCCTGTGATAACAACGGACATCTCATTAAATAATGTTWTGGAGTCTACGAAACAGACTCAGGAAGTCAGGGAAAATAAATAAATGAATGAATGAAAAATAAATGAATGAATAATAATAATAAAAAAGAACCCTATCACCTCAGTGGAAGATGGAATAAKATTTGCACATAAAAAAGTGCATTGACAGAGATCCAAATAAAGCTCGTTATTTGAATGCACGATTAGCACTGAAATGCATTGGGTTGCCTTTTCCCCATTGGGAAAATCACAAAATCACAGAATGGTTGAGGTTGAGGTTGGAAGGGACCTCTAGAGATCATCTTGTCCAATCSCCCTGCTCAGACACCTGGAGTACAGGGCACAGGGTCACATCCAGGTAGGTCTGGAAGACCTACAGAGGAGACTCCACAACCTCCCTGAGCAGCCTGTTCCAGGGCTCTGTCACTCTTGCAGTCAAGAATTTCTTCCTCAAAGTGCAGATGGTACTTCCTGTGTTTCAATTTGTACCCACTACTCCTTGTCCTGTCACTGGCCACCACTGAGAAGAATTTGGCCCTCTTAGAAGATCRCATTCTCCCCTCAGATATTTGTGCATATTTATCAGATCTCCTCTCTGTCTTCTCCAATCTAAACAGGCCCAGCTCACTTAGTCTTTCCTCATACACAGTAGTTCTTCTGTGGGTGACGGGGAAGGCTTCAGGTCCCTGCATGATTTTTTTTTTTTTTTTTTTTTTTTTTTTTTGCTTTGTGCTATTTGAGGCAGAATCCCTTTACTTTAAAGCGAACTAAGGTCTTAATGCCAAAGAGGGACTTTTGGCTCATATGCTATATGTGAAAATTGGATATGCATTTATACCCTTTCAGCAAAAACCTTTTGGTCCGGAGACACTCAGTTCTTTTAGGTTGTGCTGCTAGTTATATTTAGTGCCTTCTGAATGTAGATTGAAAATATGGATATAAAATTATCTCATACCTTTAAGTGAACATTACTTGAATTTAAGATATGCTTCATATCTTACTGTATTTCTTTAGACAATGTAGAAGTATATTAATTTTAATAGCTAGAGGTAATGCTGTAACAATTCTGTAGAGCACTGACCTTCAGAGTTAAAGGTCATCACATCTCATTTAATGTGTTAAACATATAAGATAACATTAGTGGCATCACTTTTTATCATGACTCAAWTAATGCCTTAATTATTTAATATGTAGTGTATATGCAAATGAAACAGAAATGTTTCATTTCCAGCTTATTGAATAATGGATATTGTTAAAGGGATGGTCTGGCAGAATGTACCTAGTTTTGACTAAAWTGATTTCCTTACCTTGTTATCTGCTTATTTTTTCAGTGTGCAAAAGAGGTATTAATAGGGTCATGAGGAGATACAGCATTGAAAACACACAAAGAAAAAGTAAATGGTTTACATGAAACTGCTAAAATTAACTGCAGTTACCTGTTGTGTACAGGTTTTCCTATTTAAAACAAAAAGATTGGGCCCCTATCAAATTAATTCAAAACATGTTATAAAATCTGCTCTTCTAAAGCATAAACTAAAAATCATTTTCAAGTTACTGTATTACAAAACTATGAGAATTAGGCCTGTAAGTGCTTTACAAATTGAAGCAAACACATACTCTTGCCCTTTTGTTTGCTTCCCTATTAATRATTAGGTTATTAAATAATCTAAACAAAATAGTGCAGATTTTTTTCTTGCTAATATTGCTTTAAATGATGTGAGCTTATTCTCAGGTGAGGTAGACTGAACCTTCTATTCACTTGAACTGAAGGCAGATTGCCTGGTCTCTTGTTTTCTGTTTTCTTTTTCTTTTTTTTTTTTTTTTCTTTTCTCTTCTTGTTTTTAGGACAACTTTTCATTTTCATTTTTAGGACAATTTTTCATTTTCAAACCTGATTTCTTATTGTATTTTTGTAGTCTGATATTAGCACTATCAACACAAGTTTGTCTTCAGTCTAAAGCCTGTATTTGTGGATTAGCTTAAGAAACAGATCCAAAATGGTAGAGGGACATGTAATTGCAGACATTGACAGTGTAGACAGCCAGATCTGAACTACTCACCATAGCTTCCTTTTAAATGAATGAGAAAAAGCTATTTTAGTCTGTGTTCACCTGGCATGCTTTCAGTATTTATACATTATTTGTATTGAATGGATATTTTCTGAATATCATCAGAAGGATGGCTGATCCTACTGCTGGGGCCTGGACTGAAACACAGGTTCAAATCTTCATTCAATCGCATCCTACAGCCTTTCCATTTGAATTTTAGATCTGTTATCTAGACTTTCTTACCACATTTTCCCATATTTACAATGTAGGTAACAATCAATATTTTGCAAGAAGAACTACATTTTTTTTGTAACATGTCTAATCTGTTTGACTTTACAGCTCCATTAGTTTTGGTGTGTGTTGGCTGTTTATGATTATGGGGAATGATCATAATCTACCTATGACCATGAAGATTAGAACAATAAAAGTCTGTTTTTAATATGAATCTCTGATCTCTGCTTGCTAAGTGGTAAATAATAGTAAGTATAAATCTCATTCCTACTTGAGGATGCTGAAGAGGTAAAAGGGATTCTAATTACAATGGCTTATGCCTACTTTAGAGATGTGATGCACTTTTCTAAATAGTGAAGAAATGGACAGTGAATTTTAATATGAATAGCCTCTTCTGCCTGTTCAGCTAAGCTTTCCCTTCTGCACCATGGTGACACGGCAATTGGGCCCAGAGCACAAGTAGAGTGGAAGTGTCAACATCAGCTCAAATAAAATACTTTTTTTATTAGTTTCTAATGAAGCAGCCATACTCAAATACAGTGAAGGAGTATCAGGAAAGGCATAATTTAACAAGTGTTATCTGCGTAACCATCTTCACTGCCTTTTTTTAATTCAGATTGTGGCRCACTAGTGTTAGATTTAGAGGTCCACAGCAACTATGTTTTATGTAAGCAGGGAAATGTTGTGTGTTTAAATTGTGAAGAGGGGACTGCTGATGCAGGCGCTCTCATCAGCAGTTTGTGCGGAGCTGCTGCGTTCCTGTACTGCTTCTTGCTCAATCTGTGGTATCCTAGCAACTTCCCCTCTTACCTAATGTCTAAATCAGCATCTGAAAGGTATATAATATCCTATTTCAGATTAGATAACTTTGAATAAAAAAATTCTGTGTGCTAAAAATAGAACCCCAGAAGTATCATACAAAAGAAACGCTTGCATAAAGAGATATTTTAATGAAAAATTGACCAACATGCCAACAAGGATACTTAGTTTTATGAGCTTACAAATGTTGAAGTAGCACRTGTGGTTTGGTGAGCATTCAGAACTGCACATCTTGGGAGAAGCTGGGTATGTTGCAGGAGAACATGTGTGGGAGATGGTGAGGCAGTTCCAGCTTTGGAGACAGTTCCCTCGGCTTGAGGAGATTTTTCAGTTCCAAATGTCATGCCTTGGTTTGTCCAGGTGCCTTTTGAAATGCAAACCAAGCAAAGCTTATCTGTATCACAGCATGTTTCCCCAGGTGTCTGGGAAATTATAGGTTTTGCTACTGTACCCTGAGGGAAAATTCAGACCTTTTTCAGCATTCCAAGCGTTTTCACTCAAGTACTTCCTTTTGTCTGATTTTAATGATAGTCTTTATTAATTGCTTTAAAAAACAAACGCTACGCTCATTATTTGCAAATTCTGTTCTTTATAGGGGGCTTCATCATATCTATCTATATCACACATCCACTCCATGACAATGTTACTGCCTGTGTGTGAAAGAAGAGCAAAGAGCTAACAGTGTGAATTTCACTGAAAAGCAGGTTAATCTATTCTCTCCCTGCTGTGCTTTATCTGACATTATTCTCCTGAGAGTAAGAGGCACAAGGCACTTGAGATGCCCTCCTCTTTATACTTCTCTCCTTGGTAAGACCAAAGCATATCTGTAGAAAGCAGGGTATGCACCCAGGGTATGCATCTTGTGAACCTCTCCATCCTTTGATAGTCTACAATGACTGCTGCTCATCCATAGCTCTAAGTGTTTGGATTTAACTAAATATAGAAATGCCTTTGTAATTCAGTCATACCTCCTGTTCACAAAGGCAGGCATAACTTTACAGCGATGGCTGTACCTAGTACGTAACTTTTTCCAAGTGCCTCTTAAGCAGCAGATACTTGCATTCCTGTATCATCTTCTTCAGGTGCTATAAATCTATGCACAAGGAAGATCAGGCTGTTTTACAGGACATCAGTACCTTCAAAATTTAGATTCCTTCCTGGGATTTGTGCCCACAGGATGTGCAGCTGCAATTACGGGGTTAGGTTTAAGGTCATTGTGGGACATCTCTCAGTGGTCTGATTCTCACGGTTCTTCAGTCACTCCAGCCACAAACGCCTCCAAGTAAAACTCCAGATGTCTGGCTAATAACAGAGCTGGTTGGGAATTTTCCATGGAAAACACTTTTTGGCTGAAAATGCAGAATTATCAAAACCAAAAGCTTCCATAGAAAAGACCTTTTCATCATGCAAATTTACCAGACTGGTGAATTTCTGAATAGAGGAAAACTGGCTCCAGAGTAATAAATGATTTAAGGACTAGTACAATCATTTGGAGTACTTGTAGAAAAAAAGAAAAAAAGAGAAAAAGCTTTTAGCTCATGAGCAAACCAGTTCATTCCTGGTTATTGTAGGATGGAAGATCTACTGTGAGAAACAGTTTTGCTCCTGGGCTGGGGTTGGGGCACTTTACCCAACTGCCAAAACTTCAAAATCTGATTTTTTGACTCACCATAGTTCTTTATTGACTATTGTCCATATTGAAGTTGACATTTTTTTTGCTGTTAGAACTGCCATTCATATTTGAGTCGTGCAAAAATAACATTAACAAACAGAATTGATCAGGTGAGCATAAATTCAGATTTGTGACGTGTAGGAATTTTGGGAGATTGACATTGTTACAACTTTACAAAGAAAGAACAAGGGATACAAATTCTTAGAAAGTGAAAATTTACATAAAAAAGACAAAATATTTGAAATCATGAATATTTTAAAAATCAGTCTAGGGACCCCGAGATAGCTAAGTGTTGTTGTATTTTTATTTCTCCTTAGGTCCGGAATCCACATTCTTAAATACTTACCCCTTTCTTCTCCTTCTTCCCTCAGTATGTCTTCCTGTCATAAGAGAATTAAAGCCAGGTTTCCACTATCGGCTACAAGGCTATTATTCCTATATCCTGAAATGGAGAAGAGATGAAAAACACTTAATAAAAACTAAATATAAGTACTGATAGGAGATAATACACAAACCTACTAGGGCTCCTAGAAGATAAGCAGTAATACGCTTAGAAGCAAGCACAAGTTTTGCATGGAAATAGTGTTTTATGAGTTTTTATGAAATGCAGCCACATACTCATGAATGGCAAATACTACCAGGTTTAAATTACCACCTTGGTAAGTTAATAGGCAGAGGTGTTCCCAAGGATGCTTCTTACTGGGAAGTAAAGGGGAAAATGCTGTCTTTTGCAGCTGTGGAGGTGCCTGTAACCTGAGCATTTGTATTACCAGGTGTTGTCAACCAGCTCTCCCTGTGCTGCCTTGCTGCGGCATCAGTCTTTCCTTGTGTTTCTTTCAGTGCCTGAGCTCTCTGTCCCTGCTTTTTGCTATACCTGTTTAATGAAGGAAGCCTCTCAGAGGCAATGCTAGTGGCAAGCAGAATGAGGAATGTCTCTCATCGTCACTGGGGCTATGCACATTGGCTTTTCAAAGCTGGGTACTATTTTTGTTTCAGAACCACCACTATCTCACCAACATCTGTTCATTTTCTGAYGCTCTTCCAAGAGTCCAAAAGGTGAAGTTGCCTGCTGCAAGCATTATGCTATATCTAGGGACACCATGTGTCATTAAATTACAGTTTTGAGCATAGAACACGGCAGATCTGCCAGCTCCTTTGATCTGACCCTGCCCTAGAAGCAAGGGATGATGTGATGCCCCCAACCAGGTAGAGTCACTCCTGGATAACCCAGTTTGTTGCATTCACATGCTAGGTGKCAGTGTGAGCATGGCTTCATCTTCTTTCACCTCATGGAGACTAGATAAAAAGATACAAGAAAAGGCCTCTTTATATCTTCTTTTCACCTCTCCACCACTTGCTCATGGTTCGCTGGTCAAGCTAGCTGTAAGCTGGCTTGTATATGTTGTTTGATAATGTTTTTTCCAGAATGCAAGCATTGCCTTTGTGCAAGAATTTCCCTGGTGTTACTAGAAGAGAGAAAGAACTTAATAATGCAGCATGAGAATACAATATTGCAGTTAGAAGTTAACATAAGAAAAGATCCAGATGGGACAGTTTGTTCAAGTTTCTTAAGACCAGTTGGCAGTGGAAAGGAGAAGTTCATGTTTTGGTTGTAGGGCTGGGACTCCCATAGCACAGCTTCCATTCTGTCTTAGTTAATGAATGGCGTGCACTGTAAACATGAAGACAGTAAAAGTGAAGGAGAGCTGCATCACTTTTTTGTATTACCCATGTTGCTCATTTAAAGCGCACAGCTCCCCTCCCCTCACACTTTTTTTCCAGTTCGTCTCTCTGCTAGTATAGTTTTGCTCACTTCAGGAAAGACCCTTGCAGACACACAGCTTTTCCATCCCCCAAGGAAGAGCATCTCAGCATCTCCTGCCTTTCCTGACTGCAAGAAGAGCCTTCCACAGAGTCCCAGAACACTTGCCCATGAGTTGGACCTTTCTYGCCCTGGCTGGAAAATCTTACAGACATGTTAACCTTTCTGCAGGGCTGGCTGTATATTCTAACAATTCCAGTTAAGGGATTTTTAGAGGCAACTGCCTGCATCCCCTTTGCAAGACAAAGAAGAAGAACTTGTACTTGTTAATGAAAATTTTCAGCTTTTTACTTCCCCTGTTGCCTCCAACACAYACCCTTCTGGGAGGAACAGTTGAAGTCTGCTGCTTTAAGTGCCAAATAGAAACTCTCACATAACTGTTATCATTATCTTGTGCTATACAGTGAGTCATAACACCAGGCTATATTTGAGTGAGCACTTCAGCTGGGGGTGGATGTTGGAGGGTAATTCTTGCCCTACTGTTTGAAGCTGACACGTTCAACAACATTGTTCAACTGTTTCGGAATAGTTTAGTTCCCTAAGGAAGAATGTATTTCCTGTCATAAATAAATCCATAAACTAAATGCTTAATGGCATTCCARCTTCCTTTCATATGAGACATTAGAGTATTTTGGAGAAAATCCCAATACTTCAGAGCAACTTCAGACAGCTTCTTCTGCTCTAATATCTTCCTTAAATTTAAACTAGGGTAAAAGTAACTCAGTGTTTATAATCAGCTTTCAAGACTTCATACTGAATAGCCAGAAGTTTTGCCATTCTTTTTTAATCAAAGGATCTCCATATTTTGGTATATGTCGTACTTAGTATGTTAGGTTTTTGCTTTGACATTTTAAAAGAAGGGTAAGGGAGGGCAGGACAGGAGAGAAGAGGAGAGACAAGGTGAGGTAAGGCAAAAGCATAAGGTTTGAATGCAAAACAAGATGAAATAAGGCATTAAAATGTAAGAGTACTCAGTTAATAAAAAGGCTCTTTGGCTCCTTCTTTGAATGTGACCTCTTTGATTAGGGCAATAAAAAGGGAAAAGAGCTATAAACAAAAGTGAGTTATAATGTACTGGGATTTCTCCCAGCTGGCAGAACTTGGAAGGGCCCAAGTGATTATTATTTGGAGTCTGAAGATTTGTTACAGGAAATACATTCAGCCCTGAGGAAGAAGATGGGGAATTTTATCTTTCAGAGATCCCATTTTACCTTTCTAGAAAGGAAAGGAAATCTCCACAGCAGCAAAACTGAGGCCCTTTCCTWTTCTTACTGGAATACAGTTTTCTAGACTGAGCAAGATAATTCTCGACATTTAGTCAAATACTATAATTCYGATTAATAGTATTAGCCATAACACCATTATCTTGAACAGATAAGAAATATTAAAAAAAAAAAGCTTACCCATAATGATTGTATATTTATATTCTTAAAAGATTATATTCATCTGGAAGACATAATGTGTTCTTTATAAAAGAGTAAATATTCTGTAGTCTGTGGAAGTAGCCACATCTCTTGTAATAATTTTAATGGAAAATTAGTAATAACCAATTAGTTATTAGTAAAAAATTAGTAATAACTGATCCCACATATAGAGATTTACTTTCACTATCATCTTTCTGTAATATACCTTTGACAGCTTACTTGATAGTAGATCCATTCATGGTCCATTTAGAAAACGTAGGAGAACAGATAATAACTACATTTTGCATTACAAAAAATAGAAGAATTTTTATCTACCATTCATTTTCTCAAGTTCTTTAGGGGCGGAAGTAATTGCTATTTTTGCTGCTTTCCTATACTGCTCTTATTTCTGTAGGCAGGTCCTTTTGAGTTTGTGCTGTGGCCATAAACACCACTACAGAATTAGCAAGTTATCACTCTTGTTGTGAATGTCAGTCTGTTTTACTTAAAAGAAGCAGACTATTACCGAACCWCTTCTGATTTTTGGCTGCTCTATTACAGTGACAATGAGAAATATGGAATACTGAATCACACAATATTTTCCATTTTTCCAGTACATGTTTATGTCTTTCTGAAAAAATATGCCATAATCTGAAGATGKCCTGTTTGTCACAGAATTTGAGTTTTGCAGTCTGAAAAAAAGTCCCCGCAAAGCATCTTAAGTAGGACAATTAAAATCACTACTTACTGATATTTAGAGTAGAAAGTCTATTCAGAAAGGTGTTTGTGGTCTCTAATTATGGGAGTTTTATCTTTTTGATATTAGTGAGTTTTGTTTGCATCTGTTGATTGTCCTTTTTTTCATCTTTTAGAGTTTCCAAAGCTTTCTGTTGTATAGAGCATCTTCAGTAATTGCTTATGTGACTTTCATTCCGGTATTAAAACTTTGTTGCACCACAATACATTGCCTGCTTGAATTTAGAGTAGCTTCATTAACCGGATTCCTTTTTGACCAAAACTCTTATTCATTTAATCAGAAATAGATTGGGACTTAGAAAACATGGACATATTTCAAAACTAGTCAGCCAACTATAATTTGTGTACTCAAATGTTTTGGAAGTTGAGCTCAAGTCTTTTGACTTGAGTTGAAAATCATATATATTTACCTGCCTTTATTCAGGCTTTGATTTTCTGAAATGAAATTGCCATTTCAATTGWCTATCAAATCATGGAGATCAGAATAAATATATATAGAACTTGTTCTCTGTATAACAAATATGTATTTTTTATTTGCTCAAAGTAGTAGAACCTTACCATGCTATAAACCCAAAATAGTGTGAAATGTCTCTGAGGTATTAAAATCAACATAATCAGTTTTTTAGTAGCTCAAGGTTTTTATGTTTGAATGAATATTGTTCCTTCTAAAGGAAAGCAGAGATCAGTAACACTAACAAATAAGAGGGGAAATGTGTTTCAGTGACCCTTTCAAACTAATGAACTGAGAAGGAGTATTTGGAAGAATGTGGTTGTTATAAATCAAAGTTTTCTGGATGAGGCTTGCTTCAAGATATTTTGCATATAAAATTTGCTGAGAGATCTCTCAGAGTAACTTTAGGGCTTAGGCAGATGATTGTAAGATAATTATACAGAAAATGTTAAGTTCAAAATATGTTAGTGGAGYTACTTTCTTACAAGAAGAAACAATAACATTAATGTCCAAGTAAATGGGAATTTAGGTATTTTTTCTTCTTTTTAACCTAAGTTTTGGATAATAAACATTTCAAATTTATGGTCATTAAACTTATAGGGTAATAGATATTTTCAAAGAATGTCAATTTATTTTCTCAGTTTCTGTGCTCAAGGCAGCATGAAAGTAATCTCGTTAATGATTGTTTTCTATTTCCTGTATATTCTTTTGAACAGTAATTAATTTCAATACATACTAATTTTAACAATGTATCCTAAGCCCAGGAATTTTGTTTTGTGATGATGCCAGTCTCATTATTTCTACCTCCAAAGTGCCAATCTACATTTCATTTGGACTATCTGTGAATAAGAATTTTCTTACTTAAAGGGGAAAGGTGAAAGATGATGTGGAGTTCCAGTTAAATTTTTTTTACCTCTACCAGTGTTTCCCATAAAACCTCATATCTTTTAGGTTGCAATATAATATTCAGGTGTACAGTCTTCTCTTCCTAAACTTTTAGTGAAATAAAGCTGGATAGTGTTGTGTTTGGCACTGTGTGAAATGTTGTCTCTACAGAAATTAAAAGAAAGTTTGGATSGACTTCAGTCCATTTAGCCACACTTAGCTCCCCAGGACCATCCCTTGCATACTGGACTMTTTCTTTAAGCATTATATCTGGTTTCAAAATCATAGAATTGGGCTACATGCATTTATTGTCAGTACAGTACAGTATGTCAGTACTGTTTTCATATTCTTATCTGATTTATTGTCTGTTGCTAGTTACAGAGCATGGCAGCTAAATGTCAACTTCTTTTCTGAAGGAATAGCAAATTTTATAGCTAGGATCAGCTCATATAACAAAAACAACAAAAGAGAGTGAAAAAATTCTGACAGCTATGACTGAGGTCGTGGTATCTATTTCAGCCTYGGTTACCCTACAAAATTTTATGGTTGCTTGTGCACTGCCATTTCCTCCCCAAGGAGTTAGTGGAAAGCTTTTGAAATTGCTGAGTATAAACATATTGCAGGAACTATAACATCTTTCTGTTCTCATAGCTTTCATTATTTCTGAGTATTTGGCAATCGATTTAATAGCATTTTTAGTTTTTTGGAAGCTCTTCCTTTTTGCCCTTTTTTAYCTTGTGTGAATGTTGTGGGTACTGGTAACCTAAGTAATGTGACATCCTTGCTGTCTAGAGAGATGAAAAACATCTAAGGCATGAGAATAAATGAAAAATTCCTAAGTAATAAAGACTGCTTCTCTTTACATAGACACACAGTTGTTTTGAAGAGCTTAAGTTAATTTTTCAAAGATCCATTCTGGATCAACTCTTTTGTTGTTGTTCCATGGGTTTCCAGTCTGGCTTTCAGTGAGGCCAACCAGGGCATCCTAGCTGGTGGAAGTACAAAGCTCAGCACATCAAACTCACCTGGGCTTAGAARTATGATGCCCAAACCTTTTTCTGTTATTTCTTTTTTTGACTCTTCTGTAAGTACAATTAGCTAAGATTATTTTTTCTGGCATAAAAGATCTCTAGTGCATTGAAAAGCATAGATTACCCTAAACTGAAACTTCTCATGGATTTTAATTTAATTTTAATTTTAATAACATTTTAACAGAACAAAAAAAAATGGGGGTTTATGATGGCATTTCTGGAAAGATAAAAGTGCATTTAATCCTACCCTGGTTATTCCAATGGCCATTCAGATGGTTAACCAGAGTGTAGAAAACTAGGTCCACATGCATGATTTAAATTAGACAATATCCCATATTCCAGGTGACTGAATGTCACTAATGCCAATACAGTATATAGGCTGTGTTCTTGAGGCTTTTTTTTTTTTAAATCTTCTATTTTGAAGGACTTCAGTTTTGTTTCACCAGAAAGAATTAGAAGATTAGAAAGTAAAAATAAAATAAAAAAAGCAATTTATACAAAGCCAAATGGTTTTCTTTTAGCCCTAGCAACAAACTACATCATTATGCAACCCACACAACTCTAATATTAAGATGAGATCTTTGCTCTAAACAATGTTTTGCAGAAAGAATCAAAAGTTTATTTAAACAATGTATAAAGTGAGAAATAAAATTCATGTTTCAGATCCCTTTCCATGTTATCTGAATCAGAAAAATCAGCTCTGTAAATGGCATTGTTTGGAACTATGACTGAAGTTGCAGCACATGGATACTTTTAACTTGGCCGTTTGAAGATCAGAAGGCAATATGGAACCTTGACAATTTCCTAGAAATTCTTCTCCACATCCCCCTGTCCTAAATCCTCTCCCAGAAAAGGAAAAAAAAGATAAAAAGGAAAAAAAGATTAAAAAAAAAAAAAAAACCCTAGGGAAAACTTGATGTAGGTGATTCTGCAGCTCTGGATGGCAAACTSATGTGCATTAGAATAAAACAGGAGGTGACAGATTGTGGAAAACRCTGAAATTAGTATGAATTTGTGTGAGTAAGGTCTGCACTACCAATTTTGCTGTTGCTTTCTTTCCAGGAACTTGTATTTTCCTTCCCAAGAGGGTTGCAGTTGCACAGATGAGATTATAGTTTATTTTGTCATGCAGGTAAGGGATTGATTTTAATACAATCTGTCTGCAGACATTTGTAAGTCCATCTTACRATGTTTTGCACAATATTGACAATAGTGAGCAACACACTTGTATCCTGATACAACTTCTTCGTGAACTTACCACCAATTTACTGTAACAAGTTTCCAAAATGAGGAAGAGGCTAATGTACTTTCTCATTACTTTGGGCTAGCAGAAATTGATATTGTTGTAGTTCAGTGCCAATGTCATTAGAGTTTTCCCATGTCTACTGTGACACACCTGGAGCTCTCCTCATTTGCTCATGAAAAACAGTCATCCATCCTGATCAGGTGCTGTCTCATGTGTGTTTGACTTCTCAAAATTTAACTCACACCCTTTCCCCCTGCTGGGTTCTCTGTATTACTCCTCTCCTATGCTCCTGCTTTGTCTTGTATTAGCATTTACTTTTGAACTATTTTATGTAAACAACATTCTTTTTTACTGTTTGTGGCTATGCACAGGCCACAATCCCTTCCATACTTCACAGTGGTAGGGAATAAGCTGCCATGCAGAGCAGTGGAGGTTGTGCCTGGCTACCTCCACTCCCTGAGATGTGCACTTGGATTTCTCCTGGCAAGAGCAGCCAAGTGAGGAAGTAATTAAAGTACATATAAATACTTTGATACCATAATTACTATATAAAATCTTGGATTTCATGGGTTTCATTTGTGCTGGCATCTTTGCTATATGTGGCTCTAAACGGGCACAGAGATCATTTTGACTGCTGCAAACCCCTACTGCCCTCCCCAGAGTGTCAGTGCAGGGAAAATAGGATTGAAATGGAATCATCTGTGCTCTAAAGGAAGCCAGATCTCCAATTTGGTGGTACCATCTGTTTTACGGACTGCACAGAGGTGGTGTCAGAAGTACCACTCATGACCTCCACAGAAATGACATGTTAACAAAACTGTTTCTTTTTTTTCAGAAATCATTTTCAGGCAGGGTTCTGAAATGTCTCCAGACAAAACAGAACTGATTTGGTTCCTATTAAAATGTATTTAAAATCCATTGTGTGGCAATTTTCCAGTAGATCAATTTGTTTAAATAGAATCAAAGATGCAGAGAGAGGAGGGAAACTTTTGCTGTAGAGTCAGAGTTTTTAAAGATAAGTTTGTTTTTGCAAGTTGTCCTTGCAACTAGGCTAGCAGGCTAAGGAAAAAGGAGCTAAAAGCGTGGAAGGGGTCATTAATTAGTGCCTGAGAAGTGTAAAAGCCTYTCTCATGTCTAATTAATGTTTGGAGAACACTGCACATCTTTGGAAAAAAAGAACAAAGACAGAAGATCCAAGATATGCTAGAAATCAACCAAGACAGCCATCAAAATTACCTGTGTTATTTTTATAATATTAATTCAAACATGCAAAAACAGTCTAGTGAGGTCATCCTAGGGTATGGACCTCAACGGCAGACAACTTACCTTTCCCCCCAGAAAAGTCCACAGTCACAAACTGTCAGGGAGGAACGCTAGAAAGGCATCATGGTAATTGTCCTCCACTAGTATTTTGTCTTAAGTCTCCCCAGGCGGTGCAGTTTGGGGCAGGAGGCTGACCCRCAGGGCTTTTGGGGCTGCACCCCAAGCATCATGTGCAGTTAGACTGAACGAGAGCTGAACAAGCATTTCTTAAGGCAGTTTGCAGCCTCTGCACCTTACTGAAGCTTGCGGTACAAAAACAGCTTTGAAGATATTCCAGATAGGGAAATAGCCTTTGTTTGGACAAAGTTTACCTGAAAACCTTTCTCATAATTAATACAAAAGTGTATTCACTCATTAACAAGTTTTTCATGTCCAGGCATAAGGGTTTTTTTTTTTTTTTTTGCTTTTTTATTTTCAAATCTACATGCCTTTTAAGGTATGCTAAACTCCAATGTAAGCAAACTTCATTAAATATACCCCTTGAAGGAGACAATTTACTTCCCTTTACTTCCCTTAGTTAAAATTTTCATATTAAGTTTGGCACCATGAGCTTCAATAATTGCTCTGATGTGAAAAAAAGCCCCTGTTTATTGCTATAAAAGTAATTAATTGGTTTTAAAGGAAAGAATAGGAGCTTTCATTTCTCCCCACGTTTCTGCAATGGGGAATGGTGTCTGTCAGCCATGTATTCTGAACATTATTCATCTCTCCTATGGAGGTTGCTAGAAGTGCATTAGGATCTCTGAATTTGCTTACAAAGTGAGATCAATTTCTAAGCAAGTCTAAATGAAGAAAAATTGTGGTGAGCTGTCAGGCACAGTCCGCTCTGGTAGCTGCTTTAAATGAGCTTTGAGACACACCATAATACAGTCTATTGTTGCAAGTATCTTTTGTATGCACAATACCTACCTTTTATAATGTAATTTGAATTTAACATGCCACAGTTTTGAAATGTACAAAGCCAAATCTTTAATGTGTGGAAGCTTCTGGGATTACACGATTTGGCAATGAAAAGTCTTAAATGTGTTTTGACTAATTTCATTCAAAGTTCATCTGCAGCATTTCTATATAAGTGAATCTTTTAATTTTATGGGCCTTACCACTCTAATTAAAGATGTCATTGTTTCCATTTTACATTTCAGTCCTGAAGGTTTATAATTCAGCTGTAACGTTGTACTTAGTAATGAATTTATTGTCGTAAAATGTCARTCACTGAGTTTTAGAAAGAACATTTTTAAATGCACGATCACAGGTTTGTCTGGCGAATATTAGGAAATTAGTTCKAATCTCTTGCCTCTATAAGTAATGAACGTGATCCAGCAACTCAGTGCAACAGGAAAGGATGAGTGGAATGAAGGAGCTGGTGCTGTGACTCTTCCCTCCCCACTCAGTGCATTCTAGGCTTTTCACGTGGGACTAATTTTGACCTGTAGACTGAGTGGACTCACCACATGGTGCGATCTGAAAGACTGAAACAGACCCTGAAATTKCCAGAAGAGACGGGCTCACTTTTGGTATATGTCTTGAGCAGAGCTACTCGCTTAGTTTCTCCTAAAAGGGATCTAGTTTACACAAACCAAAACCACTTTGCAAAGTGAACAACAGAATAAAGTGGGGACAATCTGCTTCAAAACCGCTCTGTTTCCTGGAACCAAAACTGCTKTAGATCTTCCCTAGTTTGACCCCAGAACTTGCTGTCCTTTAGTGAGGTGATACTTTCTTCTCCTGGATATTGAATGTAAAATTTGCACAGGATTTCATATAAAGGGGTTTGTTTTGACGCTTATTGCCATGAAGCAGAATATTAACAATCAACCTACAGCTGGATTGTCTATGGAGAAGAGCAGACCAAGGATGAAATAACATCACTAATGCAATGTAAGTTTGTGATGCGTTAGCAGAATTGATTGCCACAGTCAGCATTCTTTGCCATCTTCCTAGAAGATCACTGTCAAAAAAATATATTAATTCTTCACTTTGGCAAGGCTCACTTGCTAAACCTAGTGTACTCATTACTGAAAAGTATGCCATTAGATGTAGAGCATCATGTTATTTTTAGAACAATGCTAAAAATCTCAAGTTTATTTTGTAAATATAATCTGTTCAACGTGGTTACTGCTCTCTCCATTTTTGTCTCTAGTCATCAGAAAAATTTTACGTAGCCTAATCTGATCAGAAATTTTCTGCCAAAGTAGATTTTTGGTCCACTGGTCCCAAAGATGTTTTTCAGAAAAACAGTTTTCAAGAAAAATACTGTCAGCTTGCTTCATGACCAGTGAAGGCCGTATGACTTCCAGGGTTTCACACCCTTCTTGTCATCTTCATTTCAGTTGCCAAAGGTGGAGCCTAAAAGCTCCTAGTTTTTTTTTTACTTTCAACTGTTGCTCATAGTAGGAGTACTAACTTTGTTTTACATGGCTTTGTTCAGAGATAAAGCAATTCTCCAAGCTGTTTTGGATGTCTTTCTGAAATGTTGCATCCTGGTTCTAGTTTTCTTTTTCAACTTATGGACTAAGTGTAAGTGAAAA
Organism: Nothoprocta perdicaria; assembly: GCF_003342845.1. Lineage (NCBI taxonomy): Eukaryota > Metazoa > Chordata > Aves > Tinamiformes > Tinamidae > Nothoprocta > Nothoprocta perdicaria. The sequence goes on from NW_020455649.1 coordinate 300,536, forward strand.
ATAGGCTTAATTTCAAACTGGAATTCAAAATTATGTTTATTTAAGTGGTTTCAGTGTTTAAAAAAATTATTTCTCCTAGTCCTTTTGTTACTAAGGGTGACAGATCGACAAACTTTTCAGCAGTCATCTGTAACCCTCAAATGCATCACCACTTTCTAATTAGCTGTCCTTTAGAATAAGATGATGCTGTAGTTAGAAAGGATGTATATTTATTGATGCATGCTGTCCATCTTCCCCTCAATGTGATTACTATGTACGTTCAAGTATTCTTCCTTTAATTATTATTTCTATTATTATTTCTAGTTATGTCTCCRTCTGCCTGATCTCCCTGTCTGTCCTTAACGCCTTGTAGATATTTGTAGATTGTTAATGTATTAACCTATTGAGTAATGGTTGGACAAGCTGTGAGTATTTAAAGTTTCTTAGTCTTCCCCCTTAAACAAATCCTGTGAAAGAGCTGAACATATTACTGATCTTTTCCAAACCACTCTTGTTGACAGCACCTATGTATTAATATAACATTCCTGGTGTGATTGAACTAAAATTTGATAGTAAGACTGGAAAAGAATGTAATATGGCATTCATAACTCAAAGTCACTGTTTCTTATAATGAGGCCCCATGTTAACTTAAATTCATTTTGATCTTCACTCAGGAGACCTTATACAAAATTTCATAATTTTCTCCCTTGAACTGTGTATTTTTAATTTGGATTATGTTTCTAGATGCATTCAGTTCATGTGATCAGTTAAAATGTGTTTACAGCAGATCATTAACAAAGACTAAATAAAGTTCTGCATAATTCATTTTCATTTACTAGGTACAAGTACAAGCTAGATATGGTTCAGGCATACTTTATATACAATGTTTCATTTTTTCATTTAATTCAGCTCAAGTTAAATACAAATAAAAATGATTAAGCTGGCATGATTTAATCTTCATAAAACCACAGATGCAGTCTCTGGAACGTCTAATGATTTCTTTCTCTCAAATAGTTTCTCCTTAATTTATTAATGCYAAAAGATAGAGTTTGAAGTAATAATATTAAGAATAATTTTGTTTTCTTTTCTATATACATAATCATAACTATATTTAGCTTTCCAGTGTCATTTCTGCTGTGTACTGATTTTAAAAGAACTATTATTGCGTTAGTAAGATTGGTAGCTAGTAGCTAATTTGTTTACTAGTCTAGGCTGCACATCCTATGCAGATGACCTATTGAATGAATATTATAAAAGGTCTATATTAGTTTCAGAAATTTGCTCTCATTTTAACAAATTCACAATGAACTTTCTACTCATCCTTTTTTTCCCCCTTGTTTACTTTCTAACATATTCTTGTGARGAAAACACTTTATTTCAGTTGATAATAGTTACTCTCTCTATCTGTATCTATTTCCTACTTTTATTATTTCATAATATTTTTGTTTTCTAAAAGCAGATATGTTCCGTCTTTATTTAAGAAAGAGGGGTTCTTAAGTTGTTTCTTCGTTTTATGGAAGAACTATTTGTATATTTTATGCCTGTCTTTCAGTTATGCCAGTTACATGTATAAGAACTACCTAGGATTTGAAAAAGAGCACAGGAGAATAAAGGGATTCTCTCTAAGAAAGAGCTCTAAAATGCATTTGGGGGAGAAATGTGTAAAATAAAAGATTAGATTTCTCAGCTATAAAGGTTGAACCAAGAGATATCTTTGGGGCAAAAAGTTCACTTGAAAGGTTCCAAATAAAACAAAATCAGAAAACAACAGTAGAAAAAAAGCAAGTAATGATAATACTGGTAAAGCAAAATTCAGAGTTTCTGGGTTTCTGTGTCCTTCAGCAGGCAAGTTCACCTGATAAGTTGCATTAAAGGTTGGCTGGGCAGCAGTGACAAACAATGAAGTTGTAGATAAGCCATGCTGTCATCTGCTAATGCATCAAAAATCAAGTCAGTGTTTAGTTTGCCTTCTAATTTTCAAAAGAACATGCAAGRATGAATGAAGCTTAAACTTGCTTTGTCTTTCTGTTTTGGTCTTTCTCACACAGTATGTGAAGATGGACAGAAGTCTTTACTAGGCATATTAATATTCTAGTAGAATAATTTTCTTATTTTGAAAATGCTTTACTTACCAAAGTAAAAAAAAAAAAAAAAAAAAGGAATTTGTATTATGACTGTGTATTTTTATAGAATGTGTACGCTGAATACAGATATTTATGTTCCAGATCTCTGACACATTGGTGAGTGTGAGAGATCAAGGGCGAGAAATCCTTGGACAAGCTTGTGGTCAAATTGTATATTTATTATTCAGATCTATGACTTACACAATTTCCATTATAAGCAAGCAAGTGAACAGGCAATTTTTTAGACATTTGAGGCAACATTATGCATTTTTTTGTATAGCTTAGGATGTCTTTATCTTTTTATCTTTCCTCACAGTTGCTCTCTGACTTTCAGTACCTACCCAATTGTCTTCACATTTCATAGGTCTCCTACAAAATAGGGCATATGCTGTCCTAATTTCTGTATTTATCTGTATTTTATTGGGTAAAATGCTTGCTAAATTGAGAGCTAATGGAAGGACTAGTCTCTTCATTTTCCATAGCTTATAAACAGGCATTTTTGTGCCTTTCAGATTGAGAGGGGTTACTGGCTTGGAGTTATGGACACATAATGGGAGGCAAGGGGAGAACATTTCAGGATTGCCAAGGACTTCTTACAGTTGTACAGAGGGGTCACCAGGAGCAGAGAAGGGGAGAGCATACCCTCCCTTTCCTCTCCTACTCTCCAACGGGAGAGCGATGTCTGCATGTTTCTAGAGGTGCAGCACCTAGGAAGAACAAGGGTCCAGTGACTAGATGGGACTGCATGTCTAAGCCTAGTTACTGGAAAGATCCACAATATGTGCATGTTTTTATGCATCTTACGTGATAGATTCTGTATTAGCAACTGGAATGGGGCTGCTAACTCATGTCCATGTGCTGATAACTGAGGAAACTGCAGGTCCAAGCACCAGCGACTCCTGGAGGGATGCCTATAGTATATGTGAATATTTATGCTACACAGGATCTTCCTCTTGATCAGCCTGAGAGAGGACCAGGATGAGGCGGTTGATGCTTTTTGTATTTGTGTGAATACTATGCATGCCTGTCTGCATTGGCTTACATGGTCAACCATGTATATTTGTAGGTATGTGTTATACACATATGCTTGTGTGCCTGTTGGGAATGCATCCTCAGCTTTGGTGCTGGTTGGGCCTGGCTGCATGGAGCTKCAGGAGTTTTGTCTCTATTGGGGTACCAGATTTGGCCACCCTTCTGAAAATGCCTATCGTTTTTTAACATAAAATCGTTTTGTTCATGTCAGTATTTTGAACATATCATTTATCCTTGCTAAAATATCATCCAATCCATTCAGTGTATGTCATATGTATGATGGCATTGTGAGACAAAGATGTCCTCCTACACTAAAGATCAAACAACTTTATTAAGATTTTTATTTTTKGGGGGTGTTAGTAGAGAGGAGGCTGGGAAAAATCCTCCACTGCTCTGCAGGCTTGCTTGAATGTTTAGCTATTTTTTAAGTGCCTGAACACACAGATTCACATAATAATTAAGTTCCTGCTGTGAAAATTACTATTCAAAGAAAAAAAAAATGTTTTTGATTAAATGCTGTATCAGCAATGCAATGCAATGTCTTATTAGTGAAGGGGAAGCAGCTTATGAAGAAGMACATTGTCATTAATACCTTTTCTTTGGAATCTTAGAAGATGGAATTTATTCTTCTGCTTAGCTACCCTAGAAATTCTCATTAATGTGAATAAGGTTGTTGTTTTTCTTYGTAGTGTGAGAACAGCCAAGCACTTGAAGTGGTATGTCTTCTTATTGGTGACCCACATCCTCTTTTAACCTAGACCTTGGGCAAAACCTTACTAAGCTTAGAGTACATCATGAAAGAATTTGGCTTAGAAAGCCAAAAAAAAAGCCTGACCCAATATGTTTTCATTTGGTGCTCCAGCTAAAATGACCCCTAAAATTGTSTGAATCTTTGTAATGAGTTTAATAGCTATTGTTTTTTACTTCATCTAGCTATGCTTTTCTCTATACTGATGAAGACTTACAGTGGCACATTTTTTTCATCACAGGGCCTGAAATATAGAATCACAAAATAAGTTAGATTATAAGGAGTCTATGGAGGTCATCTGACCACCGAAGTGGTCACCACCACTCAAAGCAGGGCTAACTTAGATCATAACTGAAGAATGTAATGGGAAGAGATAAACAAGCTAACCCTGTCTGTCAGCTGAATAATTATTTTACCTTATTCACCCTTCTTATCTGGTGCTTCTTTATATAGAAATGCTTCTTAGCTCCTTGGTCCACATTCAGTAGATATGACCGTGAGACAGACTTCAGAACCATAGCCTAGGGATATGYATGTGTAACGTGCTGGGGTACAATGTACTATAATAATTGTATGTGTTTGACACAAATCACATTGGCTTACCCAAYAACTTACTATTGAAAATGTATTTATTGATCTCAAGGAATTAAATATGCAGGAAATATACTCTGTAGTTTAGTTCCATAAAACACCTTGTGAAATTTAAAATTATCTATTTTTTTCTCTGAGCAGGTCTGTTTCTTGGCAACAATTTTGTAGTGAGCTGTGCTGTCATATGTCCCTTTCCAGAAAGAAACTGTGATATTTATAAATCCATCTAAGAATACAGATAACCCCCACACAAAAGCATATGTCAGGGCACAACTGTCAGTTCTGTCAACCTGCAGTTCTTCGAAGGAGCAAAAAGACACATTTGACTCATTGGTATTTGGCCTTGATTTTTAGAGGTCTGAGCTTGGTAGAATCTATTTTGTGCTAATATATTGTACAAATAAATGTTCCTGTGTAAAAAAAGCAGTTTGTTGTGATTCAGAGATAGTATTGCTCTAGAAGTTGCTACAAATATTAGAGAATGTAAAGTCTTGGCACCATCTGTTTGAAAGGAGCTGAGAACACTTTGGGGCTAATACATGACGATACATGACTTTGTCCTTCCTGAATGGGACTGCTGCAAGACTGAACTGGAGATGGTCCTTACAGAGACACAGATTGTCACTCGGTAAGTTAGAACAGCAAAGAGAGTGTCCTTTATTCCTCTAAGGAATAGTAGCCCGCAATTATGCAGATWAGTGATCTAAGTTAATGTCTAAAGTCCTGGTTCAGTAGAACACTTCCTTAAATGCTTTGATGTCTTGGGACCTCCATGTGTCTGGAAATACTTCCACMTAGGGACTGCCTCAGATCAGCCACGAGTTCTGCTACAAGCTCAGCACGAAGTGAGGAACAGTTGCCAGTTCGTCACACTATGCGAGCCCAAAATCCTCCGGGCTGGCTGGCTGATGGATTACTTCTGCTTGCTCTTGCTTCAGAAACTGTGTCACCTACTTCTCAGTCTGCCCTTGATTCTTCAGTTCAGGGTCTATGTAAGGCAAGTGGTTTTGTGATACTGAATTTAGAGTCCTTCTGAATGTAGCTAACCTGTGAGTCAATCTGAGATTTCTTTTTTCTAGTATAAGAATATGCTTTTCAGAGTGTTAGAACTGTTTATTAAGGTCCTTTTCTCTCTATGTGTAGTGGGAGGAGTGTGTACATGTACTGCCAATTGTAGCCACTTCCACTTCTATAAAATATAGGATTGGAAAAATAGCCTATATTTGATAAGGAACTTTCTTTACAAAAAGTCTTTACAAAAAGTCTTTCTTTACAAAACAGGTTTTGTGGGATTCAGGGAATTCCTGAACTAAACATTCTCAGCTGGTTGCTGAGAGAGAATTCTGGAAATGATCATCACGAAAGCCCTGTGCTTATCAGAAGACAGGTTACATCTACCTTTGGTTTGAACCAGAAAGGCTGTTTATATGGTGCAGTATATTACTCTTTACTAGCAGACAAAAAGAGATACTCACAGACTTTTCATTTTCCTATCCTGAATTTAAATACAGTCACCAGGGAGCATTTTCTTTTCACCTGAAAATTTCTTCTGCAATTTCACCTCCTCATGTTCTTCATGACTTCGCCTGTCATGAAAGATATCCAATTTTCCCTGATGTTTCCTTTCTCTTCTGAATTATTGTGCAGGTTTGTTAATTTTGAAATATATTTTTAGACCTTGTAGCAGTTACTTTTGTACAGTACCATGCACTTAAGGAGCTTGAAGAATAATTTAAAAATAATTAGCTCTTTTAGAAGTCATCATTGTTTAAGCCCTAATAGTAGATGTGATTTGGGCAAAAGAGAAAGAAATTTTTAGTATAATRATATAATGTCTCAATATTGACTAAAAGCTAATGGGGATTTTAATATGTTCTTTTGATTATCAGTAATACAAAGAGTATCAATGACCATGATTTGGTTAAAATTTTAGACTTGAGGAGTTTCTATATAGTGTTTTCGATGTTTCTCAGATTGTAGAGCAGGATTGGCAAAGTTTCTGTGTCTTTCCATTTGTATTTAATGTAAAAAAAAGTCTTCTGTGCTGGTATGGAGAAATGAGAGGGAAGAGAGAATGCATTTTTCAACAGGATTTCAAGAAAGACTCTCATGAGCTTTGAACATAAAGTAAAGCTTTTTGGACAGAACTGTGCCTGTTTTGAAAGTACTGATTAACAGAGGAAGCTATTAAGTAATCAATTAGTAACGGTGAAATTTATTTCATGCATACAACTGCATTAATTTACTTTTTGTAAAATATCTGTGCCCCTTAAATGCAGCTGTGCTGTGAGTTTTCAGTAGAGCGTTTACTTTCAACTCTCTTGCAATAGATTGTATTAGAAATGAAAATTTCTGTTTTCAGTATGGTGCCTAACAAGGCACTGGGTTTTGGAGAAATGATGGAAATGCAAAACAGGATAAAAAATTAGCACTTTTACAATTAAAAAACCTAAAAATCATGCTTTGGCAATGAGGAGATGTAGGTGGTGACTCTTCTAAGATTCAGTACCTAAGAATAAAAACATTAGCAGACATTGCCATTCACTTAATTCAAAAAAGCAAAACATTTTGATCTTAATCATTCTAGTTCCTGTTTGTTCTTGACTCTTCTCTCTCAGTCCAGTCTTTTTTATCAGTTCTTGTTGACTCCACTTATGACATACCTGCTTGTTGAATTATGTCAAAGAATGACTATAGCTTCCTTAAGATCTCCTTCAAATCTCTTTTGGTCATTATTGGCCCAACCACTAGCTTTATGGTCACTTTGGGATAAGGTAGCCTTACCTTACCTTTTCCTTTACCTTAGCTATATCCAAGTAATGCTACTCTTCCTGAAATAATTTTGGAATCCTTTTTATCCACCTAGCTAGAGTCCTATTCTCTTTTCATCTTCATCATAGCGGGCTTATTTTCTTTTACCAAGCTGACACTCACATCAATTTTCTCCTCCTCACTTTTACCACAGCTGCAAAGATCAAATTTATCTTTCTTCTCCCTATCGTTCTCCACAGTAAATTGTTCCATTGCAGCTAAGTTCAAGTTTCTCCTCTTTGTCTAAAAGCTCTTTTAGAGTCTCTTGCTCCTTTTCACACCTGGTCATGTTTCTTTTCCCATTGTCCCCTCAAATTTTCTGCCCTAGAAATGTCTTCTGCCTTTCGCCATTCACTGTTCCCTAACTGTGACAGTCTGGTATTTTTTGACTTTTCACAGCTGTCTTCTCTGTGATAGTTTCCAAAGAGCTGTCTTACCAGATATATGCACARTGCCTCTAAAATATCCAGTTCCTTGGATTCATTTATATGCTCTCCTTTTATCATTAGCCAAATAGTTAAAAGCAGATAAAGGAATAGTCAGCAMAAACAAAGAGTGTATATTTTATTAAAAATGCTTATTCTAAGTATAAACGTATAATAAAATTATGATCTAAAATATATATGTATGACATATATAATGCACATAGGTATGTAATTATAACTATGATAATAATGCGTCCTTGTTTTGCAGCCTTATCTTCCTTTCATGTGTTATTAATCATCTTAAATGGTTACAGTTTTGGGAAGGCACCCCTAAGGGCTGTACATACAATATGGCTTCAGAACTATAACTATATGCATGCATATGCAACTATGATTATTACTCTCAGATAAATTCTCTGACAGATTTTCTTTTGCTTCAAAGTTAGCATGAGGGTGATACCCCAAGTAAATCTATTATTATTRCCCAAATAAATGTAATAATTTGATTACAAATTTTCTTCCATTGTAACAAAAAAAAAATCCCTTAAATTATTATACAACACTTTTCATCTTAATGCAGGGAAACCCAGAATAGTCTTTTGGAGATGAACTAAAATCCTGATAACACTTTGTTATGAAAAACATAGTTCACTAAAAAGCAAAATATGACCAATAATATGGTGGTTATTGATATGAGATGACACACTCAGGAATACTTCATGGAGATAGCATCAGTGATACAGGCTTTTTGTTGTAGAGAACAGAATAATGAGGCAGGTAAAGAATCTTTTGGAACAATTTGGTGTATTTTTTACTTGTATCAGGAATTTATCTGTATGGTTTAATAGCAAAGCTTACAGTAACTTCCATGATTTCTTAAATCTCAGCACCTAGCAATAGTTTCAGTTTCTAATGCTCTCATTAGTAGCTCTGTATAGGTTTACCTGTGTTTGTCAAAATAATCTACCTTCTTATACTAGKATCCTGGCTTATAAGGAAATTGAATGTACTACAAATTTAGCATAAATGTAGTACAAATGTACTATCAAATCTACTACATTCGGGCTAATTACTAGTCGTGGTAATTGGCAGTGCTATTCTTGGAAAGTACAGTTGATCTAAATTATCTAATTTAGCAAAATTAGCAAAAAAATTCAGCAAAAGCATTTGAAATTGGCACCAAAAGTTAGGTGGACAAGCCTCTATACAGATCAAAAAAGGTAAAACACTAAATGCTACATACTCAACCAAATCAAGGAGTTTTCTCTCTSTGTCTCTTTGGACACACTGATACTGCCATAAATAGCTCTGGTGAGGCCGCACCTGGAGTACTGTGTGCAGTTCTGGGCTCCCCAGTATAAGAGGGACGTGGAGCTTCTCGAGAGGGTCCAGAGAAGAGCAACTAAGATGATTAAGGGAATGGAACATCTCTCGTATGAGGAGAGACTGAGTGAGTTGGGCCTGTTTTCTCTGGAGAAGAGAAGGCTGAGAGGGGATATGATCAACGTGTATAAGTTCATGAAGGGAGAATGYAGGGAAGAAAGGGACAAGCTCTTTTCATTGGTGGCCAGCGACAGGACAAGGGGAAATGGSCAYAAGCTGGAGCACAGGAAGTTTCGTCTCCAGGTGAGRAGGAACTTCTTTACTGTTAGGGTGACAGAGCAGTGGAACAGGCTGCCCAGGGAGGTTGTGGAGTCTCCTTCTCTGGAGGTCTTCAAAACCCGCCTGGATGCCACCCTGTGCCGCATGCTCTAGGTGACCCTGCATGAGGGACTAGATGATCTCAAGAGGTCCCTTCCAACCTTGAATATTCTGTGATTCTGTGATTCTGTAGATAGGAAAGTTCCCTTCTTTCCTGTAGAAATTTATCTTTGCTCCCTACTTCAGTATTTTCATGGAAGTTGGTAAAGCTTTAAATTCAATCACCTGGCAAAGGAAAATATTTGATATCAAGAGCTATCTTCTTTTATTTTTTTCACCACATCTGTCATTTTGACATTTTATGGTCTCTGGCTGGTTTCCTTTGTCATGTACAGAAAACCCATAGCCACAAAGGGCATTTCCCCAGTTTCTTGTTCAGGGAAACAGCCACAAAAAAAGAGATCTTGAAAGCACTTTCTGTGTGAATAGGATCTGAGAATTTGAAAATCTTGGGGAAAAAAAAAAAAAAGAAACCAAAAGGAAAAAAATAAATAGCTCTGTGGACATGTATAAGGAAGCACTTTAGGGAAAAGAAAAAAAAAAAGGATTCATTGAAAGTATTGCAAAATAATACAAGGTCTTCTTTACAATCTAATGTATACTCATGTCACCTTTTCAAAAGTAAAACAAAGCTAGTGCTGTTTCTTACAGTTTCAATCTGTCCTTCACATGTGGTTGAATGTACCCCAGGATTGGCTGCCTTAAATKATATTTTTGGGGATCATTTAGTAAGTGTGCAAGGCAGCAGTGTAACTGTAGGTAGCAACTTAGTTCTTAAATTTGCATACAAAATAAATAATCCTTCTCTCACAAAAACAAGACATTGTAAAAAATGCCTTTTTACTGACTAAAAGCTGACAGCATACTTGTGTGAACAAGGCTAACTCTGTTCTTCATCATGTGCATCATTACCTCAGTAACACAGAAAGCACTGCTACTGCTGGACCACTTTTATTTGGAAATTAACAACAGAATTAAAATGTATGTTGTGACAAAAGCAGTAAATCTACTTTTTCCATAATATCAGTAAATCTACTTCCCCCCCTAATATCACCAAAATACTGTAGACGTGATGGATCTGAACAGACGTTGTTTGCAGCTAAATCAAGTTTGTGAACCTGTCATGGCCCAGGAGACTGTATGAAGGATCTCTGTAGTTGTCTTCCAAATAGTACTAAAAATTTGATAGGAAGTCAAGTGAAAGCACTATTTGTCCACAGCTTTTTTTTTAATACTAATTTGTAATTAATAGCAATATTGTGAGTACTGAAGGTTTTGTGATGTGGTGGAAATGATTTAAGTAGTATCTCATTGAATTCAGGATAATATAATATAATATAATATAATATAATATAATATAATATAATATAATATAATATAATATATATAATATCCATTATACCCATCATCTGTGATATATTAAAGAAAGAGGAACAAAATAGAAAAGGTGCTTAGCTGCAAGTTAAAAATCTTAGATGCATGGGAAGAACTATAGTTAGTGAAATAACAYAGCACCTTACATGTTTTTGGAACTCCATGGCTACCAAACCTATAAAATGCTGGAATTTGCCTTAACATAAAAGAAGCTAACAATTAATTGCCAGCARTGTATTCTGGTATGTAAGCTAATAAGTCATTTATGTGTTTATTTATATTTGAGCAAGTATTTATTGTATTCTTAAAAATATAGAGATTGACAGACAAAAACATAGTGGAATAATAACTGTGAACTGTGTAAGAAAAAGGAYTTGGTGAAGTACGGAGTTTTATTAGTGTCTCGCTGATTGAATCCCCATTAGACCCTTTGCTATGTCGTTTTTAGTAGCTGTTATTAATCTTGCACAAATTACCTCTTGTTTTGCAATAGTCCAGTTGCTAAGAGTAAGAGAATACTCCCAAGATATTGCTATCTGCTTTTGATTTTTTTAATGTTAACAAGCAAAAGAGATTTCCCTATTTGCAACTGATTTTCTTGGCAAACACAACTGGTTGTTAAAATATGTGCAGAATAAATCTTCTCTTTCTGATTATTCACCCTGAAAGAAATTTGGATCGTGACTCTGTGTTTTCTAGACCAGTGAAATCTTTGTACAGTTACAGCAGAATTGTCACTAGAATAGCGACATTTTTTCCTCTCCTCTCCTCTCCTCTCCTCTCCTCTCCTCTCCTCTCCTCTCCTCTCCTCTCCTCTTCCTCTTCCTCTTCCTCTTC
>NW_020455649.1:312166-359993 GCF_003342845.1 Nothoprocta perdicaria
TCCTCTTCCTCTTCCTCTTCCTCTTCCTCTTCCTCTTCCTCTTCCTCTTCCTCCTAACAAAATGGTTTTAAAAGCCCTTTTGTCTTTATCTTCAGCATCTCTACCATTGCAATATCTCTTCGTCGGACAAAGTAGCCTGAAAAAGTAGCCTTGGACCTTGAAGAGTTTGGAAAAAAAATGCAAATATGAAAGGATAAATTTACTATATTTGTTCCTTCCTCTTTATATTCCTTCCACCAGTTTGAGAAAATGTGTATCTTATTTTAAAGCCTGTGTTTAAACTAATTTCGCAGTATTCCTCTGTAATATATCTGTGTGATAAAATGACTAACATTGCAGTAATTYTTGGTCATCCCAAGGTATAAATATGAAGTTTATATTTTAAGTATTAATGTATAAATAACTRTTGACATTGGACTGGGCAGCACAAGAGGCACTGATTGACATGGATCTCATGATTTTTCAGATGAGGATAGGCATTCACTCAGGATCAGTTCTGGCTGGTGTCGTTGGTGTAAGAATGCCACGGTATTGTCTCTTTGGGAACAACGTCACTCTTGCAAGCAAGTTCGAGTCAGGAAGTCACCCACGTCGCATCAATGTCAGTCCAACCACATACCAGTAAGTGCTGTCAGCCTTTACATTCTGTTTTTATTGCAACCTGTTTAAAGTAACATGTTATATCCTTTTACTATGAATATCAGCAGAAGGACACCAGAGCACCAGGACAACTGAAAAGAGCTACTGCCCAAGTAGTAGCATCAGAGAGTACAAAGAAGTCAGTGCAAAAAAGGAATTACTACAGCAGCGTCAATCATTCCTACCAAAAATAGCATGTAACAGAAATGGGAAATGCACATCATACCCATCATTTCATGCACTATTACAACTTCAGGCTGAAGATTCTGAGCTGACATAAAGCTAATGAAGAAAGCACATTTCTGTATTAAAGTCTTTAACTTTGGTGATGAGACTGTTTTCAAAGAGCATTCTTGGGGGCAAAATTTCTTGTTTAGCGTTGTCTTCGTATAAATTTAATTTAAAAAATACTTAAGAAAAAGATTGAAAAAACAAAGTATTATCAGCAATTCTTATGCAAATGGAGAGTAAACTTCATTAAAGAAGGTTAAGAGTAACAACTCTTAAAGAAGAAAGGTATTTCTTATTGTTCGACAGTTTGACTATAAGGATTTCTATTGCTTGGATTAGTATAGATATCATAGAATCATTGAATCATAGAATTGTTAAGGTTGGAAGGGAGCTTTAGAGGTCAGCTAGTCTAACCCCCCTGCTCACACAGGGTCACCTAGAGCATGTGGCAMAGGGCTGCATCGAAGAGGGTTTGGGAGATCTCCAGAGAAGGAGACTCCACAACCTCCATGGGCAGCCTGTTCCAGGGCTTTGTCAGCCTCACTGTCAGGATATTTTTCCTTAAGTTCCTGTGGAACTTTTGGTACTTCAGTTTGTGGCTGTTTCGTCTAGTCCTGTCACTGGCCACCACTGAAAAGAGGATGACCCATCCTCCTCACTGCCTCTCTTGAGGTATTTATAGACACTGATCAGGTCCCCCCTCAGCCTTCTCTTCTCCAGGCTGAACAGGCCCAGCTCCCTCAGCCTTTGCTCATAGGGCAGATGTTCCAGGCCTCTGATCATCCTTGTAGCCCTGCGCTGGATTCTCTCCAGCAGCTCCACATCCCTCTTGTACTGGGTAACCCAGAACTGGACACAGTACTCCAGCTGTGGCCACACCAGGGTCACATATATTGTCTTTTCTGTYGGGAGGTGTATATCTCACTCTTTTTCCTACCCTGTGTATTTGAAATAGTTTTCTGAATCATGGTTTTGCCCAGATTTGGGGACTGCTAGAGTGAGGTTGTATGAGCAGAGTATTAGATTAGATGATCSCCTACCTCGACTGTTTTTCAATTCTGCAACTGTTTCTCTGTAGTAAATATGTAAACCGTTGCTCCAACAGTACTTCTTTTCCTTCTTTTTTTCTTTATATAGAACCATGAATTTYCATATTTATTTTTTCATACATCTATCTATGTAAATGAAAGTTTTAAATGGAATTTCTTCATCCAAGACTTGAAGCTCCTGATATGCTAAAATATAAAGCAATCAGAAATGAAAGTTAAAAAGTAATTAAAACTAGTGAATAAAATGACGTTCGTGTTCATAGTCCATTCACTACAGGTAAAATTTACAGAATGGAGCAAGTGTAGTTAGTTCAACAAAAGGCAGAAAAACGGAACAGACTTTTGATCATAAAGTGAACAGAATCAAGTTCATATTGTTGTGTCATAACAAGCAAGAGACATACAGACCCACACTATTCTCAGGTATAGAAAATATGCTCATTTAAATACAAAAATATACAGGATTTTTTTAAAGAATTTATACCAATTTAAAAAATGTACAGCTGGAAATATGGGTAGTATTTGTGGGAGCGGTGGTGCACAAGTCTATTTATTTAGACTATTCTTGGATTGATTAAGTCATTGTCACTTTTATTTTTCCAGAGACAGTTCTGCTTTCTTTTTGATTACAAAATGCTACAGCACACTTACCATGAGACAGCTGATCCATGGTCATTGTATGTCATCTTTATATTGCATTGTTGAGAAGAAATCTGTTCTGAAAACCGATTGAGCACTAGTATGTAGAGTTTGTAAGCAATAAGTGCTCTTACATTGTCCTTTATCCCACTACAAGTATGTTTGTTTCTACTCACTTTAATCCCATGTTCAGGCATTTGTGTCCAAAGTATGTGATTCTCTGTTCAGTCAACATATCAACTTCAGTGGKGGGTAGGACTGTTTTTTATCTTCACAAAATAAAATATTATCAATCAGTCTTGGCTGTAGGGATCCCCTGAGACAAAATTTCTAGRTTTTTTTTTAATAAAGGGAGASCAGTGGATGTCACAGAATCACAGGATAGTTGAAGTTGGAAGGGACCTTTAGAGATCATCTAGTCTTACCCCACAGCTCAAGCATCTACCATGTCATCTACCTTGACTTAACTAGTCTTTGGATGTCTCCCGCGGATGGCATCCTTGTATGCAGGTTGGGAAATTACAATCTAGATGGATGAGCTACTAGATGAAAGAAAAACTGGCTGGATCTCTGGTCTTACATCAAATAGTTAAAATATGTTGTACTCTGCCTGAAGACCAATAAAAAGGGACAACTGCAGGAGTCTTGGGATCTGCCCTGTTTCATCAGTGACCTGGGAGAGGAGAGAGTGCCCTCTCCTTGAGTTTGCAGATGTCACCATGGAGCTAGTAGTATGCTTAGAATAGGGCCTAGACAAGCTGGAGGAAGGAGTCAATGAGCATCTTTTGAAACTCAAGAAAAACAAATGTAAAATCCTGCACATAGAACAAAAGAACTTTTTACAATAGGTATTTTTACTACAGGCTGGGGACTGACTGTCTGGGGAGAAGTTCTTTGGAAAAGGCTTAAGGATCCCAGGGGGCAGTGAGCTGGACATGGGCAAGCAGAGCGTCCTGGCAGCAAGGAAGGTCAACAGCATCCTGGGCTGCATGAAAAAGGCACAGACAGAGATCCAGGGAAGTGATTAATCCCCTTTACTTGGCCTTCGTTAGCTCCATATGGATTACTGGCTACAGTGTTGGGGCCCTGGAACCAGGCAGAATTTTATGAATGAGAAAATTCAGTGCAGTGTTGGCAAGATGGTTGACTTGCCTGATGAGAAGAGATGGAAGGAACTGGGCTTGTTCAGTCTAGAGCTGAGACAGCTTTGGGAGCGCATGACATTAGCCCTCAGTGCCTAACTGGAGGTCATCAAAGAGGTGGAGCCTTTTCAGTGGGGAATGGTGGGAATCCAAGAGGACAATGACCATAACTTCAAACAGGGGAGATTTTGACTGCATGCAAAGAAGAAATTTCATTTTAAGAACAATCAAACTGCAGCACAGGTTGCACAGGGTTCTGCTGTCTCCATCCTTAGAAGTATGCACCTGGATGAAGCGGTGTTGTTGATCTGTTTTTGAGCAAAACTGGATTACAAATCTCCTGAGGTGCCCTTCRTACTAAATTATTCTATGGATGTATGATTTGTCCATGTATATATTCACCCTGAGTGTTAGTTGATTAGAATTCTGGATCTTAATGAAGTAAATAATTTCTGACAGATTTCATAACCCATTTTACATAAAGCAAAACATTTTCTTGCAGCTTAATGCCACAGCACTAACCTGTGAACTTAAAATAATTTCATATACTGGGGATAATTTTTACACCTTTTGAAGCTGAGGGAACAATAATAAATTTTGGTGAACAGAACATTTTTGGTTTGTTTCTTTTTGCAATAGCCATGGTAACAAAAAATGAAAGGTAAAAGACAAGACTATCCTCTAATTGAACCACACAAATCCCTTTGTTATGCTAGCCTTTGGATAGTCTTGGTGTTGATTTCCTGCTGTATCCCTAGGATATTTCTGATTCATTACTTTCATTACTTGATGTGGGACTTCTTTAGTCCATCAAAAGCATGTTTTTTTTTTTTTTTTTAGAAGAGGTGTATGAAGACTCTCATAGCTCCTTCTAAGTAGTAAAGTGTGGATAAAGCCAGTGGGGAGTGCGACAGGTAATGTTTTAATATACATAGGAATAAATCTGGATTCAACTAGTTTCGTTGATAAAACTTCTACTCGTTTTAGTACTGTCAGACTTTCTCCCTATGGGAACATCAAATATGGTCTTATTTTCCAGTTGTGAAAGTTATGAATTTGAACTGTTAGTTTAAAAAAAGGGGAAAATGGTAGAAAAATAACTATTGGTTTAGAAAAATAACTATTACTACATAGAACAAAACAAACCATAACGAAATAGTAAATTATGCATATTTGTTACCTGTACTTAGGTATTACCTGGAAAATCTGATGTTATATGCTAAAAAGATTCAGAATGACAAATGACACATATGCAGGTAAAGAAAGTAGAAACAGGATAGTGGTCATTCAAGATGAATGGCTAAAAGTAGTGAGAAAAAGGAACTAGCTCCTTTTATATATTTCAGAAAACATTTGAGATATAAAATGAAGGTGCATGGGGCCACTTAGCCTATTCAAAACCCTACCTTCAGACATTGTTGAAAGCATGAGAACAGGTTGGGGAGAAGAAATGTGATGATTCTGACACAGTGAAAGAGATCGCTATTAAAAAATGCTCTGTAAGGCAGGAATATTCAGAGTCCCCAGAGGTAATCTAGGAAGTCTGAACTGTAATGTAACATTTCTTAAATAGAATCTGTATCAAAATAGACTTTTCTGAAATAGAATTTGCTGCRATTTGTATACTAAAACACTGAAATGTCTTTATAACTGATCTTATTTTACATCAAATGCTTCTACCTTGTCATACTATGCTGCTGTGTAGTCAACTAATATTTTTATTATCTAAGAAGCAATATTTTACAAAGCAGATAATTCTGCAGTCAGCATGAAAATAACAGAATACCAATTAATTAAAACTATTGGCATTTATCATTACATATTTACACCTACCTTTCCCCATGCTGAACATTCTGGCATGCTCTGTGCTTACAAAGCACACAGATACTGAAAACGAGTCTGATACTTATCAGCTTGCATTATATAGTACAACAATATACATTATAAGAGCCATCATTGTTTAAGTTATCATCACACTTCAGAATGTCTGTTATGGGTTTCAAATGTTTATGCTTCAGTCTGTAATCTGTCTGTGTAAGAATCAGAAATTAAAAATACAAATACATCGTGCTGTTGCCTAGCAGCTGTGGCAAACCTTGGGCAATCTTGCTCCAGCTACCCCTGCTTGGGAAGAGCTCTGAAATGCCGAGACAAAAGTTCTTACAAAGGTGGTCTCTGAAGCTTTTGGGTATAGAACTTCATTTCTGTTCCAAATATCTTGTTCTTTTGCTTTTGTCTTTTGAACCAAACATTTTTTTTTTGTCTGCTGTATCCCCTCTGAACCTCTAAGTATTGTAAGATTGAAAGCACTGGAACAGTGTTGGTAAAACTTCCAGTAAAAGAGACAGAAACTGGAGAGTAAATAGGGTATCTCAGACTGGTCTCTGTTAAACATGTGSCCAGGAGGGAACAGAAGAATAACGTTTCCTGTTTCTTTAGAAAAATGGCAATCTGGCCATAGGTTTAATTCATCTCTTTTTTTCTGAATTGAATAAAATTACCTATTTCCCATACTCAGGAAGCAAAAMCAACCTGAATTAGGAGTCTCTTGTTCAGCACAAAAGAAAGAYGAAATACTTTTTAATTATTGTTTCAGCTATGAATAATGATGTTTATCTGATATTAATATAATATACCTACATTCATCCTGTTTCCCTAATAGTATTACAACATAATGCCCTGGGATCTCCAGGCAGTTATCAAAAGCAGGTAAACGTAATTGTTGCTATTTGTCAAGTGACTTTATTTAAATAATGAACTCTCCTTTGCCTTTCACCTCTGGCCTTTCTCAGTACATATCTCCCCTATGGAGAAGGTACTTCTGGCATCGGGTATTGGCTCCAAATGTTTCCCACTGTCACATACTGGGCATTACATTCAGCACCTAAACTCAAAGATGAACAGTCTGGATATATCCCATGACTGTATCTGATGAGAAGAAAGAGCAGCCAAGGGTGCTTTTCAGACATGGAGGCAGGTGAGATTACCTCAGCTTCATCTAACTGGAATTAGCCTTTAGAATTGACTAATATCCTCAGCATTTGAATAGGTTTTTGACATTGACTGCTAGATGGAAGAAGCTCTGTTTTTACATCATTATGAAGTATATGCATGACTTGATAATRTGGCTTTTAAATTAAAGCTCTGTGCATTTCTATAAACTCTTTATTTTTTTATTATTATTACTGATAAATTATTTTTCATACAGGCAGCTATATTATAGAGAAACAAATGGTATCATCCTCCAAGACCAATTAACTTTTCAGGTTAATTTGAATTTTATTTCTAGTCATCCTCAAAAGCTTTATTGCTATATTGATCAATTCACCATACATGCTGTCCTGAGATATAGTGTAGCACACACAGTTATCTGTAAAAGGGAATATACCTTATATACAAGGAAAATATGCATAAAATATACATAAAGAAAAGCCACATTAATGATACTGTTAAAATTGTTGTACACACTACCTAAAATTCCCTTTTCTGCCAATATGCACACMCTTCCTCTGCCCCTCTTGTTTCTAAGAATGATGATTCCAGTTTTCCTTAAGATGAGGAGGTAAAGGAGGAGGCAAGATGAGGAGGTAGATATTGAGTTGTMAGAAACTAGATTTCTTCACTTAGAAGAGATTGCTTGGGGTGTGGTAATTTTCTTAGTCCTAGGTTCCCACTGGCTAATTGTGTATTTTTTTAATAGTCTATTATATTATATATTTTTGATAGTCTATTAATTAACAATAGGCAGAGTAGCACACAGTTCTGCACAGCTAGATCAATACAAAGCTTGTGGCCTTTTACTAATGGTGACAAAACTCTATTGACTGAGCTTAATTTTCTAATGTCCAAAACAGAGAGCAGGCCAAGTAGCTCTTCAAGTGCTTTATTATAAAACTCCCAGAATTATTCTACTTAAGTGGATAAGAAATAAAGGTATCATAAGTCAGTGGTAGGCATTCACCAGTCTGAATCGYGTACTGTGATATACAGTATACAGCATTAGAAAAACAGGACTGGTCCTGTCATAACCTTAGTGCAAATGAGTTGTGAGATGAGTTTCCATAATTTCAAAAATAATGTAAAATTTCACATTAAGTAAAACCACATATTCAGTTTTTCATCTTTTCATTCTCCTATTTTTTTCCATCATATTTAAAAACCATAGAAGAAATCCAAAGCTATTAAAGTTTAGGACTAGGCAGCCTGATTTTTGGTTTTACAATAGAAATTCATGTCCTTATGCATTGTGTTTTATCAACTGCATTCCTTGTGAATGCTAAAATAATTTGTCACCTGAATTCACATGAAAAAAAAAACGAATTGACATGTTTTATCAAACCAGGTACCCAGATAGCTGTGGCAAATATTTTTTGCCCTAGAAGAAGGAGTAAATTATCCTGCAGTAAAGTCATTTGGGAAGCCATTAATTAACTGTAATTACACTAACTGGTAGGTAGATAYGACACAGTGCAACTACAGCTTAATATATTTCTTTACAAAAGCTCCCCTCTTTGAGATTTATAACAGAAAGAACATTTTCTTCTGTTTATAGCTATCCTCGTGAAAGAGAATATTTATGGAAGATTGACTTGGATACTTTGCKTTTCTTGGAGTATACTATATTTAGCAGAGCAGTGCAAATTCTCCTTAGTGTATTCTGTTTCTTTGCAAAATACTGCTTAATTTTTGATGCATACAAAATCATTTCCCTAAAAGTTTACATTGATGYTCAGTTCTGAGTGGGAGCTTTTAAACTCTGATTAAGCAAATTGCCAAATCCTGTAATATCATAATATCATGATTTTTTTAGGGAATGTGGAGATTCATCACACTGAGGTAAAATGTATATATACATTAATAATGTATAATTATATATACATTACCTGACTATAACATTTCTGCTAGATAGTTTGTTGAAGCAGAAGATATTATAGTTAGTGTAATGTTAAGATTCGTAGAAAAAATACATTTGAAAATTATTAATATATACATGGCATCCCAAGTTAGCAGTTTTTGGCAATACATAAGAAAATTCCTGTTTTTTCAGTGCTTACTTCATACTGGACTGCCTTGCCTGAAGGATAGCTTTTYTAACAAGCCTTGAGTAAAGGGTAAGAGAAGAGATAGTCCTCCCTTGCAGCACGGGCTAAGCAGAGTGCCAGGCTCTTGCGCTGGAGCAGAGTACCCGTCTGCAGCCAAATGGTGCTGGGTTTGCTGGGATCCATGCTGGCTGGATGCAGCAGTCCTGGGAGATAGGGGTAGGGAAGAGGTTTGGGGCATTTCCAGGTGCTGTGTGCACAGTGTGCGCCCTGAAATCTTTGTGGTAGTGCTCAAAGGGTAGGAACATGCAGTAGCTTGGACAAATACATCCTTATTGGTGCTGTTTCTCAAAGAGGCTGGAGTTTAATTAGTGCATGTGGCAGTCTATTATACTTTTTTGCTCTGGAAGCATATGTCTAGGGGGAGTTCCTCCTTTTTATTTCTAAAGGAGCTCCTCTTTCATAATTCCAAAAGAGTTGGTACYCTGGCTGCAGTCTAAGCTGCAGTCTAAGGATCTAATCTTGTTCCTCCCTTTGTGCAAATCCTTCAGCTTTTGAATGTGTGATGTTCAGGAGGGAACCAAGCAGCTTAGCATGCTTTCCATAAAGAAATCATAAAATATTTGCAATGAGGTTTCCTTGAAGCCATCCTTCCTGCTGAGCCTGAAGGCAAGCAGAAGTACCTTTTTTGTGTGCCTGTTAATTGATCTTTGCAGCATCCAGTGATAAGAATAAAGGTCTGACATCTTTGACATATGGAGAGATGAGGTGAAATTGCTTCCCAATGGGAAGTGAGAGAGCAAAATGTGGAGGAAAGCATACACTCAGCATACAGGATCTTGCAAGAAATAATATCATAGTAAGAAATATTTATTAGTTCATTTTCAGTTCATGTTAGTTCATATATAGGAAGTCAATAATGAGGATATGACTTTCTTGACAAAATAGTTTGAAATACAGTTAAATCTATTTCAGTGATGCTAAAAAAGAATTACAAGATTTTAAAAGCTTGTAATTTTAAATTACTGAGTATCAGCCTAGATTTCCTTGATATGGACACCAGCTGACTTTCAAATGCTTCTTGTTTCCAAAAGAAAAAAAGAAAATAACCAAGCATTCTCTTTCCATACCGACATGACGTTTTTAGTGAAGGAAATGAAAAGTAAATGGATAATTCTCAAAAAATGATCTCTTATTTGCATGTGTGTGTGTGTGTGTGTGTAAGTGCAACAGCATTTCCATCAGGGAATTGACAAATCAAGAACTTAAACAGCTTTAAAAGTTTTCAGGTTAGGAGAATTTATCAAGGTTAATCAACTACAAATCATTGTGTAAGTAATTCTTTCTCCCCTAAAACTTTTACAAAGACAAGTTAAGGGCAGACCGGGTTCCAGGCAATTTACAGGGGTGCTTGAGYACCCTGACCCTTATAATGTAAGCACTGGATTGTAAACTGTCTATCCAACCAGTGAGTAGCACACAGAATTTTCACCCTGTGAATATCCTACCATAAAAAATGTCCTTTACAATACTACTGATTAAGGGAAATGAATAGAAATAATTTAGGAAAGACAACTGAGACAAATGCATTGATGTAGTTTCTGAGTAATTTTTATATGCATGTTCCTGAAATGCTCAGCTTGTGTATCGTCAACTGAAACACTATAATTGTGGGACACTGGGAATTAGAAGTGCTTCATGTAGAATTTAGGCTACTATATAATATCCTGAAGATGCAAGAATGAGCTTTGCTATCAGGCTTTCCGAGCAGGTAGTCTGACTTGGTCACAACAAAATGCTGAGGGAATATCASTAGTGCCAAGGCTGACTGGTGACAACCAGTTAGTCTTTGCACAACTGTTTGGTTGCCTTTGCTGCCATTTGTGATAACCCCCACATCCCTTAATTAGGTGCACTATTTCAATTAGTCTCTTTCTCTCAGAAATTGTTTTCTCAGACGGGGAATGAGATCATGTTTAAGAAATTGCCTCCGGTGTCTAATAACTTTATGTAGATGTTAAAGAAAGGGCTATCTGATTACCCTCAGTACTTAGCGGTTAAGAAATCTCGCTGAAGGAGTCATCCCTTCTGTATTTAGACCATTCATGAATTCAAAAAGAGAACAGCAGCAGGAGATGGTGATGCTCCTGCAGCCTTTGCTAAATTTTGTCTCTTTTTCTTCAAGGGTACAGAGAGCCTTAAAATATAATTCTGTCAAGCAGCTAAATGGCTAAAACAGATCTTCAGGGAAGACAAGGTCAAGTCACACGAACCAATTTCCCATTTTCTGGTTCAAGGGAAGAGACAGTTTAATACGTACAGTTCTGGAGGCTTTCGTAGGTAGTTGCACCCAGTCCCAATTGTTTTATCTTATCTCATGGACCGGTACAATTCCTCTTTATGTTGTGTTTATATACTAGAAAGCAGGGCACAGCTAATTTATATCCAGATGTGCTATTGGTCTATCCACATCTCTGGACATTTAAGAAAAAGTAATATTAAAGGCATGAGATTTCATGCAAATGTGGTAATTTGGTTGCATATACTCTCACAGGTTGCAGAGCTGGAGCCTCTTTGACCTAAAAATGTAGTTTTCACCTAGTAAACAGGTGAAAATAAAGCCTTTAATTAATATCCTGCACTTTTACCTTATSAAATAAATAGATATAAAGTGATAGTATCAACTAAACAGTACCAGACCTGAACTGAGTTTATATATATGTATATATGTTTTAGGCTTAGGTTTCAGACTTGAATAACTGTTATTACCGTTAGATAGTGCTGGGCTCTGAGAAGGAAACCCCTGATTTCTGTCAAAGTTRAGGACTCCACAGTGAATAGCTGAATTTTGGGGAAGAATGACTGCAGAGAAGCTTTGCAGATTTGCTCAGAATGTTGTGGGAGTTCAAGTGTTACTTGCAGAAATCTAGGTTAGGAAGCAGAGAAGAGTTACTTTTATGTATATTAAACCTTTGTGTTTAAAACATCATATTTACTGCCAGCAAAGATGAAAGGAGAGAAGCTTCTCTGCAGAGGTCTCTGAAAACTTTCATGTGATTTAAAGAAGATTTCAGTATTTTGATCATAAAATTGAAAACCTGGAAAATAGATCATGACACTCAAACCACAGGCCAAACAAAGACTACCACAGAAGTTAAAAGGCAAAAGCATCATTGGATTTATAACCCACTAATCATTTGAAAAATGGGAAGAAAATGCTTTCACATTTCAATGAACTTTTGGGAGCACACACTGGCTCTCTCAGCTAAAACCCAAGAAAAACTTGCATTAAAGGAAATGG
This sequence comes from Nothoprocta perdicaria, assembly GCF_003342845.1. Lineage (NCBI taxonomy): Eukaryota > Metazoa > Chordata > Aves > Tinamiformes > Tinamidae > Nothoprocta > Nothoprocta perdicaria. Next base: position 324,207 of record NW_020455649.1, read on the forward strand.
TATTGCATGTTGGGCAACTTGAAAAATATCACTTGGCAATGAGATTAATTAATTCATTTATTTACTCTCCAGAAATCAGCTTTAGAGCTATTTAGAGCCATTAAATAAACAACCTGTTCCAAAACCCACTGAGAAGCTAACAAGGTTCTTTTCACTGATGTTTCTGAGCTTCCGATGAGACTGATTGAGAGAAAGAGCAAATGTATTGGGAGGGGAGAAGCTGCAGACTGCTTTCTTATATCCAACTGTGCTCAGCATTTACCATGACTTCAAAACGATTCCTTTCAACTCTTCAAGGGACTGAACGGCCCTGGCTTAATTAACTGGAAACAAAAAGAAATGTATAGAATTATTTTCTTTATTTTATAACTCTAACTTGTTTTAGGGAAGATAATAGGCCCTGGAATATCAGACTCAGCCAGACAGGCACTTCTCTGCTAGGATGGCATGAAGTTGGTGACATCAGGTCTGTGACCTCATGTCACTTGTTTGGGCTAGACTGAAAAAAGTGGGCATGGCTTCATCACCTCTCTGATCCTGCTTTTCTTTTGGACTCCAGCTGCCTCAGATTAAACTCGCAAGGAGAACTCCAGATTTGATTCTGTTTCTTGTTGAAATTGGATTTTCTCTGGGCAATTTCATTATAATTAATTGACCTATTTTATGAAATGCACTACACCAAATAAAGGAGGGCAAGGGGCAAAACCAACCACCCTTCTACCTGTGAGAACTTCCCAATCATTGTCACCATTATTACTGCTTTTCAGCAGAAGATTGGGAGATAGCCTTCAATTTGAAATAGTCATTCTGCACAACTGGCAGGAGTACAGAGTTTTAAATGAGCCAAATGATACATTATGGATAACAATTAATATGGTTTTGATTCCTTTTCTGACTACATGACTTTCTAAAGCCTGACAGCACTTTTCAATGAAATATTTATTTGGGCCAGCTCCTCAGTTGATCTCATTCAACAGAGCTCCTGGAAGTTGATGATGCCAAGCTGATTTATATCAGCTGGGGGAATGCTGGTTTAAGAAATTTTAAGTGTTACATACTTGTAACTTGTTTCCTTTGAGGGTTCCACAGGACTATTCTCTTCCAAGTGTAGCTGGGCTGTATTTTACGATCTTTCATGTCCATCTATTTTCTTTTTTTTCTAGGCTCTTAAAAAAGGAAGAAAACTTTATTTTTATCCCTCGTTCCCGTGAAGAGCTTCCAGAAAACTTTCCAAAGGAAATTCCTGGGATCTGTTACTTCCTTGAGGTCAGAAGTGGTCAGAAGCAGCCAAAATCCTCAATCTCTTCGGCCAGAGTGAGAAAGGTTTCTTACAACATTGGCACCATGTTCCTCCGGGAGACTAGCCTATGAGGCCTGCTGCAGATCAAAGACTCATCAAAAAAGCACAAGCCCAGACCTGGGTCATGACAGGGGAGCTGGAGGTCCTTTCTATTTCACTGCCTTGTTCTGAGCAAGCAGTAAGAGTTCCATGTAACGTCAGGCAATAATCACTTTGAAAGGTGGGTGACTGCTGCCAATAAACAAAGTGGAGAGGGAAAAATGTAACTACACAATGTACTTCCACTTCCAGAGGAATTTTGTTCATAAATTTCAGTCTGGCCCCTTTATAACAAACAAAAAACAACCCTTGACATCAAGGTTGGTTTTGTTTTGTTCAGAAATGGTGATCGTTCTCTGTAGATTTGCACCAGCTAAGCAGAATTGAGAGTCAGTTCTGATTATGCATTCCTACATTCAATGTGTTCTTCAGTAATTTAATGGTGTTTTTTAACTTTATGAACAAACATTTCATACATATACTGTAGAGTTGCTGTAACCTTCCTGGCAGGAGGAATTATAATTCAGTACAAATACTGTAGGGATTTTACCTATTTTTATACATATTTCACTTTCTGGACAATTACATTCCACATACTGTAAGTTGAGTGAGCTTAGATAGCTTTTCAGAAAGCTCCTGTATATTTCATATATTCTACCTATCAAAGCTTATTGTTATACAAGTGGGAAGACGTCATTTTTCTGTCTTTTTTTGGCACCAACAATATCAATATTTAATGGAAGAAAACCTTTTGCTTAATCTCTTTAGCTGATGTTCATGCTAAAGCTTTAGGTGAGCATTATCTTGCTTATATAAAGTAATGTTTAGTATTCATCCTCCACTGCTGTGTTTTCAGTCTTTCCAAGAAAAGGTAAACACAGGATAAAGGATCARTGTATTGACAGGAGAGAGAGGAAAAAAAATCATTTCCATTGGGACTGGCTTCACATCAAATTATCAATCAAATTGATTTTTGGTAGAAGTCCTGGACMTGGACTTTTATGAAAAAAAAAATAACGTGAAGAGTTCTTCAGGGAGAGTCTGAAACTGACATTGGAAACTCTCTGGATACTGCATTTCCCCAGTTCTTAATGGGACATATGCTCCTACACCACTTGTCTGTTAATAATGCTCATCTGGAAGTTTCCTCTGTTGCTGCACTGGCTGAAAGGTCCTCTGTGTTATATGATGTAAACTAGAAACTGCTGAAAAGAGGGGAGCAAAGGAGAGGGATTTAATGAAAATGACAATTCAAATTTTAGATGAGTCTATGTCAATAAAAATGAAAGGCTAATTCTTTGCTGGTTGAAATTCGTAAAATTTTATTGTCCTTGATTACTGTTGAAACAAGGTCTGGATCTAGATTTATCTACTGATCCTCCATGAGGCACATTTTCAGTCAGTGTTTATGTCTCAGGTTTTTATTTTTAAAAATAATACTGTTTAGTTCTCCCCTGGGTGTCCTATTTCAGCAGGCCAATATTGTTCTGSCCTTGCATTAAGCAGCTTATTAGTTAAAATTCAGAAGCAGCATGGTTTTAAATGSGCCTGATCAAAGCTCAGTGAAATCAAAGATCTCAACAGCACTAGGAGGCATGAGAAGCTCAGTATTGTACAATCCACATTGGAGGTGAGAAATTAGAGGTTTACTTATGGATTTAGTAGTCATAACTTGAGGCAGCTTTTAAAACTAAGTAAATAATGTTCACCATGTATTCAAATTATCTGTTACATSTTTTGTGGAGGAAAGACAGTGTGTAGTTCTCCCTTCTGACAATATTTCATGTGGGAATGAGCRAGCGCAACATTCCTGAGAGAGTTTCAGGCTTCCTTTCCATGAAGCCTGACTGGATGTGAGAGAACCACCTTGAACCCGCAGAGACATCAGCATTTAGATTAAATTATGCAGGTTTTCTTGCTTGAAAAGAGTAGCTGTATAGGACTTAGTCCAGAATATTACTTAAATGGGATCTTCCTTGCCTTCTAGAGGAAAACTAGTTTAATGATTCTTCKGATGCATATCAGAGCATCTGAGGACTGCAGGATTTCACCTTCTGTCTGCTTTGGTGATAAAGGCTTTTGCAGCTCTGTTGTCCAGAAGAAAAAAAAAGACTTGGTGAAGACTCCAAGCTTGAGGTGGCAGAATTTCCATCCAAACTGCAACTCTGAGATTTTTATGCACGGTAGGACAAGTTTTAGCCATTAATTTGCAGATGCACAGGATGTAGCATGCATTTTTTTTCTAGGGAACACTAATGACACATGCAAGAATCATGAATGGAGCAAAGCCTAATTTCTCAGAGAGCAAATTATTCTAAAAGGCATTAGTATTTTGAGATTTCCTTTGGATTTCACTCGCATCCTAATTGTGCAATAGGTGTTGGTGTCAGATTACTAATCTCAGTGGCCAAACCCTATTTTACCTCACACCACCTACAGTCCTCCCTGAAGAGAATGTAGAGATTCAGACCAAAACTTTGTAGCTCAATATCTGTCTCTCTCAACTGTCTCTCAATATCTGTCTCTCTCAACTGTCTCTCACAGTTGCCAAAAACAAAGTATCTAGATTAATCTTAGTGGATGCAGGGAAACATTTTCATGATAAATGAAGGAACAGTCAATCCAATTCCACTAGCAAATGCCATCCAGAAATTAGGAGAAGCATCTCCTCTTGTCTGCTCTCAAGTGACTAATTTATACTGTAAGGGGAAGTATAATCACAGAGATCAATGCAAAAACTAAAAATTGGTGTTAGCATCACCATGGAGACAATGGCAGTGTTTGCAAATAAACTAGCTAACTCCTTGAATTAGACTAAATTAACTGTATAAGAAAACACAAGCTTTGCTTTTCATAAGCTTCTGTAAAGGTAACATGCCCAAAACTTCAGCACTGATGCTAAGTATTGTGTTATTTGCTTCTATGTTATGACAAGTGAAGTTAATAAAAAGCTATGGGTTCTCTAGAGACGTTTTTTCCTAGCTCATCATGAAAGAAAGTGTGAAACATTCTCAGCACTATTTACCTTAGTAGCTGTGTCTGCTGTGTATAATATTAGGTTACAAATATATTTTTTTGGACAACTTTATGAAGTAAAATGAAATTTATTAGCAAGATTGATGCTGTGAAGTCAGTTAGATGCTAGTTAGACAACGTTTCTATGGTAATGCTTCCTTGTGATGAAAGAGGAAACTTTCTCATTTGTCTGGCATTGTTTTCATAAATAAAAAAGTGTTTCTCGGTTCTCAAACTTTTTTTGTTATTTCCTTGAGATGGTGAGGAAGGTAAGAAAGTGGTGCTGAAATGGATGCAGAAAGTTTGTAGTGCATTTCTGATTGATCTATAAAAGCAGCGGCCTGTTCCTGTGATTTAAAACCTACACACCTGTTTATTCCCTTAGCTATAAGCAGCAACATCTCCTTGCTTAACGTTCTATGAGGACCAAATTCACCCTCTGTAAAGGTGCAGCGTGAGAAAATCATCAGGCCGAGGTGAAGAGGATGCGAGGAGCCCAGTGAGGGCTTGTCGCTCCTTTTCCCACAGTCTTGTCCTCTGTGGCTACTCTCTGCTCTAAGATCAGAGGGATTGGAACCATGGAATTACCACAGGTGCTGACCCAGCAGCCAACTTTTCCTGCAAATGTCTTGAAGCCTACGTAGCTAAGGACAACAGCAGAGCAGAGAGCTCCCCAAGCGGTTCTTAAGGATTTGTGTAAGATTTCTCCTTCTGCTTGAACCTCCCTGTCACGCAGGTTCTTTCATAACACAATACAGGGAGGTCACACACTCAGAAGAAAATGGTGATAGAAGTGATAGAGAGGTGGAGCAAATTATATTCTTGCATCATTGTGGTAATATCTGTCATGCAAAGACAAAAGCCACTGCATGGGAGAGTTGCTGCTAAGACAAAATCTGAAAGCTTGGTTGTCTTTGCAGAATCCCACAGGATTTTACTTTTTTTTTTTTTTTTTTTTTTCCAAAAAACCAATTTAATTCCAAGAGATTTTGGCTTCCACTCTTCATTTCCACATCCAGTTTCAGATCTAAGTTTGTTTGGAAAGGCATTTTGGAGCCTCTCTTCAAACAGAAAACTAAAGCTTTTAAAACATAGGAAATCTTGTAAGGGATTGCCTTTCCTGAGAAAGAGATCCRTTTAGTTGATTCATTAGCAAGTCATATGCTGTGCACATGTGGTGTTTCACAGTGCAGTCTCTCCCTATGCTTTTGGTGTTATGTATTAGTCCAGTAGAATCATCTRGAGTATAATCTTTTCTCTGTTTTCCATTAACATCCCTCTTTTTCTTTTTTTTTTTTTCCTCTCCTGTATAAAACAGTACAGCGTTTGAAATTACATGTTTTTTGTTCTGAACAGATGCTTTTCCAAGCATATTTTAAAAATGAAATAGAAAAGAATATATGTGTTGAATTACAAATAAGTATGAAATTTGTATCAGCTGTTGGAGCAAGTATAATTTCTGGATTGTTTTCAATTTCTTAATCTTCCACAAGCTGTCATGCTTGTTTATTTAATGCYACCCATCCTGCCAGCAGCAGAATGGCAAATTCCTGTGTTCTTTCTTCTTCCAGTCCCAAGGTTGCACCTCTGCTGAGCTCTCAGAGCTCACTGAGGAAAACCAATTCTTTGTCTCAATGCAGTCTCAGAGCTTCTGGCTTTATTTTTGTATTCTGTTGGCCTTTTGCAAAAGTATATATTTGTAGTAAATGTATAAATTTTGGAAACAGAAATTGCTCAAATTAGCAGCAAAAGCATAAGAAAGTCTGCCAAGCTTAGAAGTGGCTCCCTTCATGCAAGGGAATACCTTATTCTTAGGACTCTACCGAGGTTGAGGACACCAGTGGTGATGGAGGCAGTGGATGAGTTAGAGATGCTGAGTGTGCAGATCGGAATCTGCCTGTCAGGTCTTTACTGTTGCTACTGTTTGTACTTCCGTCACCATGCATACTATTTCCTGCTCTAGGTCATGCTTCTGCTGCTTGAAAGACTTTATTTCCCTTGMTCTCACAGCCTGTATGTGACATGCATAATGAGGAATTCCAATTATTGCTCTCATTAGCATCTGTTGTTAATGCAGCTGCTTAGATATAAAGAATAAATGGATTTACAGATCTGGTTTTACTCTTTGCAGTAAATACAGTGCTGCTTCAGTAACATGGCAAGCACTCACATCTTCAGAGGAGAGGACTGCAGTGCAAATTGTTGTTGCCAGATTTGAGTTGAGAAGCCAGTGGACTCTGTCTCATTTTAACTTCTATAAACACTAAATTTAGCCTTGTAGCTAAACGATACTCCTTAAGAATCTTAGTAATTGTGATGCGTGAGCAGCTTTACAGTAACAATCTGTAAACTATTTAACCTCATACGTATAACTGATCTTTTGTGGTTTGGCTATCATGCTAGAAAGCAGCAGAACAACCAGGGAATTCAGTCAGTCACAGGCAACGAGCCATTCATCTCTGCAGATCTGACTTGCTTAGAAGCTACTTCTAAACTTCCAGTTTAGAAAAATTAACCTCAAGTTAAATGTGGTCTAGATAGCATCACTGTGTCACTAAAGCAATAAAACAGCCTCTGAAAAAATAGCATGAGGGGTCTCAGTCAGCTCCCCTGGAGTGTGTGTAAAGTTTTAGACGACAATGCGGTGAGTGATGCAAAGTGGCAACTCTGTTGGCAGTCTGGGCAGAGAGATTGGAGGGGGCAGATGTTAAACTAGCCATCTTCTCCAGGGATTTTGGTTTCCAAAGGCACAGTGAGTAGGTCTCTTGCTTCAGTACCCATGGCTGACATTGAGAAAATTGATGGGAGGCTTCAGGAGGGACCTGGCTGCTGCAGGTGTTCATTCCTGCCTCCAGCTCTGACCCACTTATGCTCCAGAAGCTCTTGTCCATGTAACAGAGGCATATCAGGATATCCACAAGTCATCCACTCGCAGCCACGTCTGGCGCCTTAACTTAGACCACTAGTAAATTGTTTTAGCTGCAATCCATCCTTTGCAGGGTCAGGATCATGAAGTATGGCAGCTAAAGTGCAGATATAACCCACTCTGCTGCTCCTGCTGTACCTGTATGTCTGTGACCTGCAGCAGATGGTGTAAGTAGGGTGACTAAGTCTTTAGTTGACTTAATTTGAGCCCAAGGGAAAAAAAAAAACTGTTTAGGGATAGGTTAACRCAATCCACTCCGATGTTTCCTACATAGTTCCTAGATGCAACTCTAAATGTCACTTATGTCACCAAACTCTAGTGTTCCAAAAGTTAGTTTTCCTCTGAAAAGTATTTCCAAGCGCTTGTCTCTTCTGTTCAAGACACTRCATAAGGCTACCTAAATCCATGAGAGTTTGTATATTTCTTACTGACCACAGACAGCTGACTTAGACTAGGCATGTATTTTGTTTTAATGTCATAGGCAAGATCAGTCCTACCAAATTGAACTCTTTCCAACCCAAATGCTGTGTCTCAGATCTTACAGTCTGGACTGCTTTTCAGAGTTTTGCATTGCCCAGAATAGATTGAATCAAATTAAGTGGCAGGTAGATACATAAACATATCCCAGGATAAATAAAGATTTGCTCTGGTAGCCACAGTGACTGAGAAAAGCGGGAGCTGCTACAGCCCTGGAAATCTCTTCCTTTTGATGTCTGGATCCTGTAGTATAGTATCAGTGCTGCCCACGACAGCTTCTTAACACCTTTAGGACTGGGATTTAGCAAAGCTTTGAGCTCCTAACCCAATTAAGCATACCTTCTGTGACACCTTTACCTGAGCTATCTGCCAGAATGCCTAATGAAAGCCTTGTTAGTTACCTTATAGTCACGATGGTATAAAACTGTAAGTTCTGAAGGGAAGAGAGATAGTCACTAAGTTTTTGTTAATATAATTTTGGTTTTTCTTTCTTTTTTTTTTTTTTTTGATTTTGCAGGCTCAGGGTTAACTTTCCAACAGCAGAACGTCTTGCATTCAACTATCTGTTCTCTAGAGAAGAATTCCTTAGCAATACTGCTTAATGACTACTCTTGAAGCAATAAGCTAAGCCAGGCTATTTTGTTATGTGTAGATGCTTGTACAACACCTCTCACCTTGTCAAAGCACCTTCTACCAGAACATTAAATGACACAATTATACTCTGTCATGTAATGTTTGCCCAGTCATCATCTTCCCCAGGGGAGAAGAGTATGTGGTGGAATCTTTTGATATTATGAGGTGTTTTCTGTTTGTTAGCTTTTAAAAATATCTATTGTCACTTGATTTAAGTAAGAGACAGCAAAATCAGAATGATGGAATAGGACTAGAAAAGACTTATGCTTGTAAATAAAGTGTCTAAAAGACTGTCCTTTGAGTTAGACTTTTCTGCTACCCTAGAAACATCAGTACCTGGAAAGTATGGCTATGATACATATTAGCAATAAGACAGGTATGTGTAATGGATCACTTCTCCTTTATACAAAACAATAAATTGATGTTAAGATTAATTAATATCCAGAAATTAGAGGCTAATTATCTGTTTTAGCATTTCTTTATTACCAGGATGATGGCTTGAGAGCCCAGATCATATGGAAAAGAGAAAAGAGGCAAGAACATGTATATTTTTAAAGTTTATGTGACATTTCTGATTGAAGTCATTCTAAAACTGTACAATTAAAGGATGTTGACCTGGTGCAGGTTATTTGCATTTCTTTAGATGGAGGAAGTTAAATTTTCAAAGTTACATAAGGGGCACACTCCACAATTCCATTTCTTGTGTTTAAACGCARCCTCTTTCTGAAGATTAAGCCTAAGTTTTCTGAAAAATCCAGACATTCTGAGTGCTCAAATAAGTTTTGGAAATGTGGATTAAAATTTTATGTAATTTTTATTCCTTTGAAATGTTGTTTTAATGATATATGAAAGCAAATGCTACATGGCTGACTAGCAGCAAAGATGCATTTTCCTAATGTTAACCTGTGTTGGAGGATGGACTATAGAGGTGCTTCTAATCTATGCAGTTTTTTGAGCTGATGCTCCTAGATGTGCTACTATGAGCATATGAGTACTCCGGTCTGCAGTGGGGATGAGGCTCATAACTCCCCTTTATAATGTTCTAGGGGGTCCTAATGGGGAAAGCACTGCTCAGCCAGCTCCATCCTGTCCAGCTCATCCACAGTGAGTGTGTTTGGGGTAAGCAGAGTCTGAAATATGTTTGCAATTTCATCTCATGCTCCAGAGCCAACTGGTTCTTGCCAGCGCTTAGGAGTGCAAACATTTTCTTCTGGAAACTTCTCACATGTCTGACAGCATATGGGTGAGAAAAAGGAGAAAGCATCTGAAGAAAGTGAGGAGAGTATGTGTGTATGAGAGAGAGCTGCTGTGAGTAGACATGCTACTGATCCTCCATTTAGCTTCAAACCTTGATGACCCAGAAAATACACGGGGTGAGGTGCAGAGAGAAAGTGCTGTACTTAATGCCCTGAATGCTCATGGCATCATGATGAGTTTGATTCCTTATCTGTAAAGTTTTAGTGGAACTGCAGGAGAAATGCACTATTTTAAGAGGAGGAGAAGTTGTTTTGTATTCTAAATAAAGAATTCAGTCTAGTTGCACAGAAAAGTTGTAAGGAGAAAGGGAAATTCAAGTAGTCTAAAGCAAAAAGCAAAGGAATAATGTCCTTTTTCTCTACTATCTGACTTTTCTAGAGGTAGGATGGTTTCAGACAGTGAGTACAAAACCTTTCAGTAGGTAGAAGAGTTGAAAGGTGAAGTGTTTTYGCAACTTGTAGAAATTTGCAGGCTATGGTAAGAATACCTTTTAAAAGTATATAGAGATACGGTACTTTAATGTTATCATTTAACAAAGCGTAAAACTTTTCTGCTTTGTAAGCATATATAGTTTAGGAATAGTTTTGAAAGTGAAAGCATGTTTGGAGGAATGTTGTATCATAACAAAAGGAAATGTGGTCTACAATATAATCTAGAGTTCTCATCATTTGTTCAAGAAACAGTCCTGTAAATGGGCTTCTCCCAAGAACTTGCAGCCAGCAGACATTTCACGGAATCATAGAATCCTTAAGGTTGGAAGGGACCTTTAGAGATCATTTAGTCCAACCCCCATGCACACACAGGGTCACCTACAGCACGGGGCACAGGGCTGTATCAAAGCGAGTTTTGAAGATCTCCAGAGAAGGAGACTCCACATCCTCTCTTGGCAACCTGTTCCAGTCCTGTTACTCTCATTGTCAAGAAATTTATCCTTAAGTTCCTGTTGAACTTTTGCTGCTTCAGTTTCTGGCCATTTCCTGTTGTCCTATCAGTGGCSACCATTGAAAAGAGGCTGCCCCGTCCTCTTCACTCTCTCCCTTCAGGTATTTATATATACTTATCAAATCCCCACTCAGCGTTCTCCAGGCTGAACAGGCCCAGCTCTCTCAGCCTTTCCTCACAGGGCAGATGGGCAGATTTATAGTTCATTTTGAAGACAGCAGTATTTCTCCAAACACTTTTTGCAAAAAATTCCAATCAGAACATATTGGGTAAAACCTAGATTTAACTCCATTGGTTTAAAGCATGATAGTGATATGCTGCTTCTCTATGTCAGGCCTTAAAATGCAGTTCCTCACATGTTAGTGCTTTGCCTTTTACTGAAGTCTGAACAGAGCTCAGTCTAAAGGACTTGCCATCCCAGGGATTCAAGGGTCTTGGCCTGGCTCACATCCTCAAGCGAGTGGGCTGTGGTTGCTGAGCTGCTCTACGACTCACAYACTTATCTGTTCCGTTTGCTGTTGTCTTTCTGGCCCTTAGGCATCTGTGGAGATTTCCATGCAGTGCTGGGTAGGGAGGCCGTGGGAAAATGCGTCTTGGGAAGAAGCAATAGCCTGCAGTCCTCCGCACTGCAAGCTGTCCTTCTCTCTGGGGAAATGGAATTAGAAATAGTATTGTCCCGAAGAGCTGAGAAAACTCGCAGATTTTCCATGTATAGTGAACAGGTTGTGTAATTGCCAGGAAAGCAAAGCAAAGAGGCAGAATTCTGCAGGAGGGGCAGCCCTCTCACACACATGGCTGTGGTGATGAAATCCAAGCCCTGCAGAAATGCAGGCCCGTGAGTCCCACTTGCTGTAAAGGTCAGCTGGTTTCTCAAATGAGCTCGTAGCTCCAAGACAACGCAACGCTAGTCGTTTCTCCCAAGAAATTGCAGTTGTCAGAGGAACTAGATTAGTAGCTCATGGAGCTAAAAATAGACACTCTACGGGCTTGGCAGAGAAGCCTGGATTCAGTAACAGAGATGAAGGTAAATCAAAATGTCATAACATCTAGGGAAAAAGCAACAAAAAATGCTCAACACAAAACAAACTACTCCTGAAATTACACTAAAAATAACCTGAATATCAACTGGGTGGCAGTGTTTATTCTTGAGTCTGTTTTATTTACCTTACAGGTCCAGCTTGCATTTGCTGCTTTATCAGCTGAATCAGTTTAGCCACAAACATCTCACAGTGGTTTACCTCAAGTGAGGCAGTGAAAGACATTATGTGAAAGTCATTATTTGAAGCCTAAAAAAAAGCAGATTGTTTGACTTAACATTTGGGAGTTCCATCTTTTGAGAAGGGGGTTAATTTATGGTCACATTTATTAAATCGTAAATAAAAACTCCCAAAGCCAAGCTATAATAAGACGTTTATGATGGAAACAACTTTTCAAAACTCAGCATATCTTTACTAATGGATAGATAATTATTTTGATTACATCAACCATTTACACCTTAAATATCTATTTTACACCTGAATTTTTTCTTCCTTCTTCTTCAGTTATGTATTCTCCATAACAGGGCAGTTCCCCTGTATTGTGCATGATCCTGAAGAGGTAGCAGTTGACTACAGATAGGGAACCTCGGTGAAGCTCAGCCTTGTACTTCAAGGTAACTGTTTTGCAAAGTAGAGGTGCAGTACTCACCTCTCAGATAGGGATGGCAGTACTGTCCGTGGCGTTTGTACTACGGCATAGGGAATTCTTTCTTCTCTTATATTCAAAAGCAAAAGGTCTGTATGATTCAGGAATAATCTTCACCACTCTCTTTAAAAATTCTTTGTGTTGTGGATTTCTTTTTTTGCTCACTGCACCTTTTATATCTCTGCATTTCAAATTTGGAGCATTGAACACTGTAGGGCATTCATAATAACTTATATTAGTAAAATATATTTTTTTAAAGTATTAATACTGAATGTCTTTTAGATATTTTCTGAATTACAATCCTTTGTGCAAGTTCTGTTCTTGCAGAAGCTTCTGGTCATTGTTCATTTTAAGTGATTCTGCAATACTAGGAGTCATCTTGAATTTGGGATTTAATTAGCATTACTGCCTTTTGTCTGGCATTCAGTAGTATGCCCCAGTGTATAATTCAGTAGTATTATCCCAGCGTTAAGGTTCAATTGTGAAACAGAAATGACAGGACAAGTAGGACCTTGCTTCGATTGGTTGCATGATCATCATCAGCCCTATAACTGAGAAGACTTGTTTATGGAGGGTATTAATCATGGCCATGTCAGGGCCCAGAGATCAGTGACACAGATGGGAGTTTTGCAGAGAAGCGCTGTGAGAGACATGATGCTGTTTTTACTGAATGCAGTGGGTTCCACTGCTAGTGCTGACCTTATGTCCTGTTTTGAGTTGATTTTAACCTTTCTCAGCTTACTAAAATTCAGCAGTTACTCTTTTGTTGAGTAGACCATGTGTAGTCTGATTGTCCAGTGTGCTGGTGCGTCACACATGTCAGACCTGTGGCTTAGAGCAGAGAGGCCAGGAAGTGCCTCCCAACCACAAATCATCTTCTGTTCACTTTGCCAATTTGCTCAACCCCTCCATCCAACTTCAAAGAAGGAACTGAATGCTACTAAAGTTCCCTTTGTGGTTTGTGTTTTGTTCAGTGGGGTAACCCTGTGATTATGAGAGACTTTTGCAAAACAAGCCACTGTTATTGGCATGAACTTCACAGACTGAGCCTATCAAGTCATAGTTCAGTCTCTTCCCAAAACCTTTGAGAATTAATTGTACTTTGCACGCAATAGCTCATCAAGAAAAACTGATAATAGTTTGCTAGCTCTCTGCAGCTGTGATCCTGGCTCTCCCATCTAATGGAAAAATCATGAAGGTCAAGCTTGGGCTTTGGTTGGAGCAATCTCAGTCTCCACTCCCTTCCAGGAGCCTGAAGCAAGGCTGAACTCAATGATTTAATTGGTGATTTGTTCAGACTGGTCTTAATTTCCTCTGCAAGTAACTCTAGAGGATGATTAATCTTTCATGCCTTAGTTGCATCTTATGGCTTTTCCCTTTGATTAAAGTGTTACTCACGTAAAACCTGAGGACTAGTCCCTGTCTGATGTGCTTGCAAACAACTCCAATAAAAAGGGCAAATATATGCAGAGCTAAACTGTAGATATGAATGAAAAATTCAGATTATTGAAGGAAGAGGTCTGTTTGCCTGGCTCTGCATTCCCACATATGGGTGGCCCGTGTGTTGCTCAGAGCAGAGCTGTTCTGTGCAGCACAATTTTACTCAACTTTCTGAACCCTGGAAACTGCTGCTTGTCTGATTTGCAACTTCTCTGTTTTGCAAGTTGGATCAAAATATTTTGAACTTTTAATATGAAGATTGACCCCTGTTCCACACACTCAGTGTCTGCACTTTGGGCACTTCTATATTGTTCTTTTAGTGTCCTGAAAGGCTTTGAAAATGCTCAGACTGGAACTGAGCAACATTCTGCACCAGGTAACAAGATGAAAACCTTGCACTATTAACAAAGGACACATAGCATTAAAGCAATTTTGAATGACATTAAATAATTCTGGAGCTCCATCAGAATCTAGAGCACTGTGATGTTTATGGGCTGATGCAGTTTGTTTACAATTTCTTACACAGATGAGGATAACATAATTAATGACAGTTAATTATTTCATTTTCAGTAATAAGCAGAGAATAAGGTGGTGTCTCTAGATATGTCTGTCAACTTAATGGCTAAAAGATTTATTTAGTACCATGTAAACCTGGATATTATTTTAAAGCAGGAGGCTACGTACTGCTGGGGAGGGGTGTGGCAGATTAGACTGAGAGCTCATGTTTGGACAGAAAAACTCAGCAGTTCATTTAAACCAAGATCTTTGCAAATGAAAACCAACAGAGTGTTAGCAGGATCAAGTCTGGGTACTTTTACAGCTATTTGGCAAAGCAAACCATCTGCCATGAGAGCCAGGGCCCATAGAAATTATCTCATGCTGCTTTTCAGTTTCTTTATTGGAATTTATTTGGCAGCCTTAGTTGTCTGGAAGTTACAGTAGGTATCTCTGGTTGAATACTGCTATTTCAGTTCTGATTGCTTCACCAGACCAACTGAATTTATCACTAACCAAAGACTTATCTACTTGAAAACAAAACAGTGAAGTTTGGTTCTGTCGTTTATGCCTTCGCCTGGGAGCAGTTGAAATGCGTAACAGATGTAGTAATCAAACCTGTGTTATGTCACTGAACAAGGATGATCCAAGGCCCCAGCACCAGTTTAACATAGCAAAATTCAATATTAATCCCTCTACGGGGACTTGAGTCTATGTAATAAATTGATGTACCATATGTGTAGGCCATGAGAAAATTGTGTGTGTGCAGTGATCTACATATGATCTTAAAAGCTTTAACATTTGTACTGCTCTTCCTATAACAGAATGTATATCTTGATAGCTGTGACCCGATGAGCTTCTAACAAAATGTACTTGAAAGTTTATTCTTCTTGTTTTACAACTGCCATTTGTGAGTTACTGTTTACACAGACCTCCATACAGCACGGGGTCTTTCTCCACACGGGGTCCCAGGGACAGACGAAAGCAGATGCTGTCTGTGAATCTTGGAGGCTGCAGAGATCAGGGAATGTCTATCCTGAATCACTTCCTGACAAGTTGCTTTTCTTAAGCAAATTGAAGCAGTGCCAATAACCTGGGCCTTCTTTAAAAGAAATGTGACTTTTGTTCAAAGGCCTTCTTGTCTTCAGTTCCACTGATATTTCTTAGTTTTCCCTTTCCGCCTCATTTCAAGCCAGCTTTGGTGATATSATGCTTGCAGAGTGAGGACAGGCAGTTTGCTTTTTATACTATTCCTTTTTCCAAAGCCTTATTTGTTTGAGTAAGGCCTCAAACAAGAAGAAAAAACTTTACAAACTCCTGCAGGTATGTTTTTAATAGAGATTATAAGGATGAAGCAGCCTAAGAACACCCCAAATGATCTTTTAATAATATGCCTGCACTGTTTTGTGGCTTCCCATCTTGCTCTCATGGTGTGACCTGCTATAATGTAGTTTGTTCTAATGAGGTCCTTTCAGATTGTCCTAAACAAATTTACTTGTTTGTTGCCATATTAGAAACATAAGATACACTCTATAAGGAAAGCAATATACAATATACTATACATCTTCTATTTCAATGCCTCTAGTTTTAGGCTAGTACTCATATAAGTGTTTATAAATGAAATAAAAATTTTATTGCTCTTCACAGGACCAAGCAAATAAGTTCCGCTTGTCTAAATGCTAGCATTTCAATAAAAAATACTCCTTTCTCATGCTTCAAGTTACCTTGCGGTGGGGCCATCCTAATATGATTCCTCATAAATGCGTTTGAAATGGAAAAGTAATGAGCTGTTTTATTGCATGACCTTTACACAGTACCTGATTCATAAAGATAAATAAATCCAAAATCTCATTTATGGTTTATTAGTGAACAATAAAACAACAAAAGAAATCTCTCAAAGTTCATTTGGATAATCATTGAATAGCTTATATTTCTTATTTAAGTATGTCAAAGTTTCCTGAGAGAAACTCAACAGAACAACTATCTTTCTAACAGATCTTCTCTATGAAGCCTTTGCCATGGACACTGGCACCAGCCTTCACCAAAACATGTTCTCATTTTTGCTTTCCATTTCATCTGAAAGTCAAATGCAATGGACATATTATCTGGATATAAAAATAAATAAATCATATGGGTTTCATTCAACGTAGTCAACTCTCACTCTATTTAACCTAGTCCATTTGTGCATAGCTCACATTAATTTTTGTTATATTAGTAAAGGAATAGTCGGAAAAATATTTTGCTGAGTAAACTCTACTGAAGAACTTTTTATTCCTGGCTGTGACCGGGATACCTCTGTTACACATTTCAAAGATAAGTCTTTGAAAAGGTAATCAGATAAGACAGAGTTCTAAGACACACAAGAAATCTGCATACTCAATTATATATATAAAAAAAAGATACAGTAGGAAAATTACTTTTTAAAAAAATTCTTTTAATAACATAACAGCTGCTCATTAAGTGTTTATTTCTTCCCTCACATACTCTCACTTGAAGCTAAGAGAAGAACAGTAAAAAAAAAAAGGTATTTGGATGCTTTTTCCAAATGATTAATGCATGCAATCCAGCAGCCAACTCCATCCAAACTCTTTGACTCTCATTGTTATAGATACAATGGAAATCATTGACAGAGCTTTTTTTTTTTTTTTTTTTAAGAATGGCAATGATATGATAGGAAAAGTATGAGTTCAATTACACTGTTAAGTGCTCAAAATACTACCCAAGCTGTATTTTCTGTTATTCTCTCATCATTTAAAAAAGCAAAAAGTTTGTGTAATTCTCTGTCTTTTTATGATTCTTTCTTTCATATCTGGAGACAGCTTTCACACATTACYTTCTCTTTCTACCATATGAACAAGTTGCTACTTTGTCACTTTTGAAGTACCATTTTTCTCTGTATTTTGGCATTTCTTAGTCCAATCACATCAATAGCCTGACTGGCTTGACAGGTATTTGGAAATCCTACATAAAAGGCCACACTCTAGATGTAGAAGTTTTGTGTGGATCTGTTGGATTTCCCGCTAGGGGCAGACCAAATGCACAAGAG
Organism: Nothoprocta perdicaria; assembly: GCF_003342845.1. Lineage (NCBI taxonomy): Eukaryota > Metazoa > Chordata > Aves > Tinamiformes > Tinamidae > Nothoprocta > Nothoprocta perdicaria. The sequence goes on from NW_020455649.1 coordinate 341,460, forward strand.
CACTGAGCTCACCTCACGTGCTCTAGAGTTGATGTGTACAAGTACAACACTTGTTGATACACAACTCAGCAAGTGCAGACACATAGCCATGAATTTCAGGCTGGCAAATCCATTTGGAATTTCAAGTGTTAGYATGATAACATGATTTTCACCACTTACTCTCTTTCATTAAAAATCTATTGAACAATAATGAATAAAAGAAAGAAAGGAAAGGGAATGGTGAGGCACCATTAGCTCATTTATCAAACTCTATTTTCTTAAAACCCTCTTTTTTTGCCATTGCCATGTGTGGAACCAACACCATTCAAATGCAATTGCCAATACTGAAACACTGATCATCTGTGCCATGCAAGCTGTGTTTTGAGTTTCCACAGGTAAATTTTATTCAGAGTAGATCTGATGCTGTCATGGGTCAGAGAGTGGTTGTCACTTTTAATAATCCTTGTTTAAAGGTTCATTACCGAAAGGGTCGATATTCAAATACTATGCTAGGATTCCACAAGTAAGGTTCACTTTCCAGTGGGCCTTTGTGATAGGAATTTTGAAATGTTGCTGTGAATTTGTCTGATTTGTGCTATTTCTGAACCTATACTAATCAAGTAGATGATTACAGTGCACTGAAAACCTTGGCCAATACTTCTATATGAGAAACCTGGTATTCCAAACAACTGCAAACTTCCTACCTCCAGATCATCCTTGCAAAGTGAAACCACATGGCTTATGTTACAGATAATAGGAATCTTTGGGCTAATAGTCTGCAAAAGCTTTGAAGCCATCTCACAGTCACTGTTGTACAGAACATCAGCAATTCTGCAAGCATTGTGTTTGCTGGATAGTGGGTAGTCTGTAAATGGAACCATGATCTGGCTCGTAAGTGTGTAAAACATCCCATGTTGGAAGAAGAAAGCACTTTCCCCAGCTTGCATTTGGGTTTCAGGCTTCACCACATGGGCTATTTCAGGTGCAGTCCTGCATGTGCTCAAGTGAACAGGCAACATAAGGGTGCTGGGAGTCTTGATCAAAGCCCCTGAAGACACCTACTCATATGTTGTGAGCTTTAGCCAGGCCTTCTGCAGACTTCTCTGCAAGGATGGAAGGACTGTAGCCATACCTCATGGGGTGACTCTAGACAGGAGTCACACACCTAGTATCTAATGCAGCATTTCAGATATACAGGGACTTGTTTCCCATACATTCTACGTACATTTCTGTGTATTTTATGAATCAGGTCTGTGATTACTATTTTGACCAATTTGTTTGCTTCAGTTTCATGGGGTTACTATCTCTTTGGTTTGCAATGTAAATGACACTGTATATCTGCTATTTTACGATACAAATGCCATGTGAATTGTTTATTTTTGAAAAATTTTGCTCTGTTATAGTTTATTTACAATGCCATATTACAGTATTGGTTTAATATATGATGTATCTGTATGGCATGAATTAAACTGCTTATATTTTACGATGTCAAATATTTTATTTTTCTTTTCTAAAATAACTACATTTCATCCTCTGCAGTTTCATAGTTGTTTCCTAAGCAGCTCATTATGTCTGGAAATATTGCTTCCTCTCCAGTAATGAAGGCATAAAATCCAGTATTCCTGATCAAAATCCTCAAATATATCATCTAGCAAGTTCAGATTAGAAATATATGTACAAATATGTAAGCATTTATAGTTAATCAAATCATCTACTCTATCTTCCTTGCTTTTCATGTAAGGATATATTTTAATCATTTTGTATACCTTTTATTTGTAATTATTTGTGAGTCATCTGCAGTGTAAATAACATGTTTCATTATGCAAGATTTCTGAGTATTCAAGATTACAAAACAAAGTGAATTTGTATATGAAAAGAATTTGACAGTAGACTGAAATGACATAAAGTGGTAATGACTATGTTCTATTTATACTGTTCATTTCCAAACTGTCTGTTAAGGAGAAAAGGACATTTTATTTGCCCTTTAATGTCCAACCATTTATTTACAGAACATTTACATCAATAAATCATGCAAAAGTCTATTCAAAGTCATGTTGCATCATTGAAATTTTCCCTTTGTCCACAGCTTATCCAGGAAGAGCCAACTAAAATACAGTGAAAGCCTATGCAATGACAGCATTCCCAAAAGCCAGTAGATTTACACAGAAAACTCCTTTTCACCCCTTGCTCTCAAAACTCACCTCAGAGCACCAATCCAAGTGCATCATTTACCAAAAAGCTAATAAAATAACAAAATGATAGATTAAAGTTCATGCAGTGTATATCTCTTGATATGCAAGTTTTGATGTTCATGGACATTGCTTTACTAAACCATGTGATCTTAACTGATTTTTTGTAGCATTGAGACATACCTGCATAACAAATATAGCATATTGCTGGAAAGGAAATGTATGTGATGATGTATGAAATGTATGTGGTGATACTATGATGGCTTATTTTCTGTAGTGATTGTTCAATTTTCCGTTCTGTTCATATCCCCGCTGAGCCGTCTCTTCTCCAGAGAAAACAGGCCCAGCTCACTCAGCCTCTCTTCATACGAGAGATGTTCCATTCCCTTAATCATCCTGGTTGCCCTTCTCTGGACCCTCTCGAGAAGCTCCACGTCCCTCCTATACTGGGGWGCCCAGAACTGAACACAGTACTCCAGGTGCGGCCTCACAAGACATTTTGTCTGAGCCAAAATTTCGTCATTCGTCCAGGGCTACATGTAGAATCTCATTTTGAGCCTCTAAGGCTCAGAGGGGATATGATTAATATGTATAAGTTCAGGAAGGGAGAATGCAGGGAGGAAGGGGACAGGCTGTTCTCACTGGTGGCCAGCGATAGGACGAGGGGTAATGGCCACAAACTGAAGCATAAGAAGTTCCGTCTCCAGGTGAGGAGCAACTTCTTTACTGTGAGGGTGACAGAGCGGTGGAACAGGCTGCCCAGGGAGGTTGTGGAGTCTCCTACTCTGGAGGTCTTCAAAACCCGCCTGGATGCCACCCTGTGCCACATGCTGTAGGTGTGCCTGCTTGAGCAGGAAGGTTGGACTAGATGATCTGTAGAGGTCCCTTCCAACCTTAAATATTCTGAAATATTCTGAAATTTTTCCTGGCAATCTTACCTATTTCATTTTTCCTGGCAATCTTACCTATTTCCCTTTCTGATATAATAGCTACAATATTTTACATGTACATACTGCTGCGTACTTTGATGATTTTATATACCACCAGTAGTAAAAGATTGGAAATTCATAATTTGAAATATATTTAGTTATGATATTTGCTGAAATTTAGATATATCTCCAGATCTCCAGAGAAGGATACTCCACAGCCTCCACAGGGCAGCCTGTTCCAGGGCTCTGTCACCATCACAGTGAAGAAGTTCCTCCTCACATGCAGATGGAACTGCCTGTGTTGCAGTTTGCACCTTAATGAAGTTACAAGCAGCAGATGAACAGCAATTAATGAAAGAATAAATATATTTTTTCATAGAGCATATAATCAAATTGTGTCAACAGAACATTTCAGCTACTAAAATAGAAGCAATTAGAAAAGTTCATGGAAAGTAGATTCATCAGCCTATTTTAAACATGATGAACTGTCTGCTGCTTTAAGCTCAGGAAGCCACTAATCCTCTGATACAAGAGCCTGGAAGCAGGTACCCATGAAAGATATTATAGTATTCTGTTATCCTCTCTGCTGTAGCATTCATTCCTGGAGGTCATTGCAGATGGTTTATTAGGTAGCTGGACCTTTCATATAATCTGAAAAAAAAAAAATCTGAGATGGAAGACAGTGGGGAAACAGAGAACAAGAATGGAAGAGACTGTGAAAGCCATACACACATCAGGAAATACTATATTATACTCAAAACTTATTGTTAAAAAGAATGCATAAACTGGACATCAGAATGGGTCTGGAGAATAGACAAGTAGGTTGTCTTCTGATAGCAAACGTGCAAGATTTTAGACAGGAAAGGGCGCTAGTTCAAGTAGGAAAAGCATTTGGTTACCATTCTTCACATAGGTACAAACCAAAAGGGTAGAGTTCTGAAGCTTCTCAGTGAAGCTTCTCACTGATTTCAGTACAGAGGGAGAGAAAAGACAGATAGTTTTAATGTATAAAGTGTTTATTCCTACAGGCCTACACAGAAAAAAACTTTTTTTTTTTTTCTTTTTACTACTCGGTGTATAAGAACATATATATCTTAATTATGTTTTGCTAGCCTCTAAAAGGTAAGCATGTGAACGATGCACAGGCTAAGTGTAAGAGAAAATGAAGTTGAAAACATTTTTTATTCGGTATTTTGTTAAAGTACCTTATTACAGAGAAGCAGCAATCATGTTTCTTGGTGGCACAGAGCTAAGAGTTAACAACACAGAGAGATCCAAATAAATCGAGAGAAGAACTGAGCATCCTTCAGTCCACAAAGAATAATATCAGAATGAAAGGATAAGTAATGTGTGCCAGGATTAATTGCAGGTATTCCTACAAAAACTGGAAGCTCATAATTTAGAAATGACAAAAGAAAAAAAGATAGAAGGGTACTGACTGATCAGTGTATGATTATAGCCACTAATGTCATATGAAAAAATCAAATGCAATCACAAGAGAGATGTTTCTGATAGATGTAGGGATATATCAATGTCATTGCATAAAGTACTTGTGGGACAATATCTAGAATAGTGTGTATAATTCTGTTTATTCGTATTCAGAAAAGCAATATATTCCTGTGATTGGCAGCTGGGAAAGTCTAAATGAAATATAATTTGTTAATTAAACCATTTCTTTTCCAGTGGACCATGCATCTTTTAAACAACATATATAAAACATTTTAAGCCTGTCTGATGAAATGGTATATCTTTGAGCACAGAATATAGCACCATCCAAAATGCTTAAAATGCTGCTGCTGCTTGCTGCTCTGTTAGATTAAGAAGGCAGAAGTGTACAACCAAAAGATATGAAGACTAAGTTGCCTTCTCGTGTAGCTCTGGAAGATCAGGATTGTGATTTTCTCAACCCTTCTTTGTTATATGTGGTGCCATAATCAGCAGGTAAAGGACCTTTGGACATTACTTGTTTTACAGATTCTTTTAAAAGAAAGTCCACAGTAAAGCTGAAYATGTTATCTAGAGAAATATCAAATTGAATGAGAAACTGATAATTTACCTAACAGTATAATACAKCAGTAACTTGAGTACTTATACTAGCAAGTAACTGTGGTCTGATATGTTTCGTCTGACCGTGTAAATGTTTCTTTAAGTACATGGAAATAGACATATTATATAATTTGCATTTTTCTGCCTTTTTTTTTTTTTAACTAAGARTAACTCCCTATTGTGCTTTCTTGTATAACATTCACTATTCTAATTACTCACAGTAAATTGGTATAATCCTATAGCTCACAAATCCAGACAAACTGCTTATCCTATAGCAAGGGCAGAACAAGAAGTGCTGCTTTTATTTCAGTTGTTTACCTGGAGCTGATGAAGTTCATTATGCTGCATGTGAAGATGAAGGTGATCAGAATCCTCTGCAGCAGTGTGGAGACCTGTGCTCAATGTCCTTCAGCCAAAAAGACTGGTTGGTCTATTCTTTTAATTATGTTATTGTAAATTTCCTGCCAGAGAGTTGTGTGGTGGCAACCTGTGCTTGGTCATCTCTGAGTTTCATATGCTGTACATGGTCCCTCTGCCTTCATAGCCGCCTGCCTCCATGCTGCCAGTTGAGAACTAGACTCATTATCACATACCAGAAGCATCATAGGGCTGATCATATGGATTGTTGCTGCTATTATTTTCTTGTCACAATGCAGCTATAACACTTTTTCTCAGTTTTGGGATAATATCTTACATATTTGTTCTGTTTATGAGTCCCGCCCCCCTACATTTGCCTTGGGGCATGCTAAGCTTGAAAATGAGTTCAGACAACATCCTTAGCTTCACTTCTTCCCTCCTTTCTTTTGGGGTGATGGATGCATTTCAGTTTCTGGTAAAACAATAAATCTCTCAATCTGTTTCACTAACTCATAGAGATGTAAAAATGCTCGATGCACTGGGCAAATGCTATGAAATTTTGCACTATCTCTTCTCCAGCAACATAAATGTTGCCACTGGAAGTGAGAGTCTAGTTTAGAGTCACATCTTCCCTTCATGTTAATATATCTATAATGTATAGACAGATCTTCTCTTCCCAACCCTTCAGTCTTTATGAATCACCTCTGTCATTACACAGTTGTGATCAGTTGATGTCTGCAAAAGGACATTTTTTAAGATCTTTGTATACTGGTCCTGGCTGTAAGGTTGAGCAAGGAACAAAGGATTTCCCTTTGAGATTTTTGTCTGTTTTCAAAAGTGGAATTGTCATGTGTTGGATAGTGTGTGTGCTTTTGAAGATTATGTTGCCTTTGTTTTTGTATGTATACTAGCATGCTGAACTATATTTTGCTCTTATTATRTATTATTTCAATATCATTATTTCTAGATCAGATATTGTTGCAAGTGGTACATATGTAATAAGTTTTCCATAGTGGACTTTCATGTGCTTGTTCATAAAACCATTAGCAGAGTGAAGCTTTAAGCAATACAAATATAAGATACTTCCATTTCAAAGGCCTTTGAAAGATCCTGAGATGGCTAGATGGCTTCAGTATTTTCAGTCTTTTAGAAGCCTGTGTAGATCTTCATTATGTAGTGAAAAAAAAAAAAAAAAAAAAAAAAAAAAAAAAAAAAAAAAAAAAAAAAGATGATTTCCAAGAAAAAGTGATGATTTTTAAGAATTATGCACAAAATTAGGCTTAACTACAGTCCAGAGTGAGCACAGGTCAAACTTAAATGAAAATGCATCATTTTGAAATAGTAGCATTCCACTAAAAAACAAAAGCAACTATAAGAGCAAGATGGAGTATAAGTTAGGTGAGGAAGGGGGAAAGGAAGRAGAGAGATGCTGCTATTTCACGTAGAAAAGTAAAAGTATTCATAACTGTTATCATCTGGAGATGCTGAGTCTCTGTTTCAATCAGAAAAAAATAACACTGCTGCCTATTATATAAACCTGCTGAAAAACCATCAATAGCAGTAGCAGTAATCTTGAATTCAGATAAGAAGCGGATTTTAAAATTAGCTTGAGAACTGGAGGAAAGCTTGAGATGAAAAAAGAATTATCTCTTGATATCTGTGCTGCCATTCAAGGGAGGAAAACAGTTTTTCCTCCAGTAAAAGAAGGCTACTGGTAGAAAAAAGATGAATTATTCTTGGCATTCTATTTTCCTTCTAGGTTCAGTTTTGTTTTGTATTCAGCTTTATTAGAGTCAAGCTAAATCTTCTCTGTCTCACAGAAAGCCAAGATTTTCTCAGACGCTCTGGAATATCACAGCATATTTGGGTTTAGTACCATTTATAAAAGGTTAACTTGATCACTAATAAGTTTATTATCTGAAAATTATTGGGAAATAAAACAAACAAACAAAACTCTCAAGCTTTCCCATAKCTCTGAGGAGAGCATTCCTGGCAGATACTGCCTGGATAGGGTTTGGTCAGATGCTTGGGCTCACCACTTCAGTGTGTTCTCATTGCAGAACTGTGAGAGGGGATTTAATGTTGGACTTCATGCCTGTAGGGAGTCTAGCAGTTCAGCCATCCAGCTGATCAAAGGTCCGTAGAGAATGTTCTGCTAGTTTGATAATGAGCTGCCTCTCCACTGCGTTTTATCTTTGTGGCAACTACTGCACATGGTGAATTGTTGGGTAACATGATTTGCTAGATGGAGAAAACAACATTTTTTATAGCATCTTAAGTGTTTGGTTGGCCTCTACTAAAATATGGGTTATAGGGTGGACATATGGACTGTCTTACCCACTGTTAGTTGTTTGCTTGAGCAATGCCATCTCAGAAATGATGAACAAGCTCACAAGCCTCCCAGCTATGTTCTCAAAATAAGAGCAGCTTAAGAAATGCAACAGATGCAGGGTGATCATATAAACATTTCAGCATTAACATTCATGTCAAGGGTTGATGTGAAGGCAAGAAAGGCCTGTAGCAGATAGTTACAAAAATGATCTCTTCTGTTAAGCCAAGCCTATGGGGTATTTAGCAACATGTACTGTGTCATGTTGTTTTTTCTAAAACAGGTGATGCTAAATCACTTTTGGTTTTGTAGCGCTTAGCAACATTGTTTGATCAATATCCCTGTCCCTAAGGACGTAATAATTTCCTTGCAGAGCAAGGACTGTGAGAGAAAATGCTTGATGAATTTTAAAAATGACCAGCTAATTCCAGACAGGAGTCTTCACTGGTAGCCACACAGACTTCAYATGTTTATGGGTAGACTAATGACATCTGGTCAGATAGTCATGGGGCAATGGCAGCCTGCCCTATAAGGCACAGGGAGCTGGGGTGGAAATCACTGAAACAAGGTGCTGAGGCAGTCAACAGTTGGGAAAGTTGAAAAAGTGAACAAAGCCAAAGAAGACAAATCCCTTGAGGAGTATTAAGTCCCCAAGTCTGAATATAAGAAAATCTAAGGAACTAAGTAAAAGTTCTCTAGATGCTGGAAAGGAATGTGGTATGGGAATGTCTGTCATACTCTCTCCTGTAGTGGTACAATGGCTACTGGTATTGTATTACTGGTACAATTTTTGGCGGTGTGAAGCAGATCCAAAGAAAGGAGGACTTATGTTGCTTAAACCAGGAGGTTAGTAATGGCCAATTCCTGGCCCATATATTTTTAAATGCAACATGAAATGTTCTAAAATTGGCTAATGCTTTGTCTTGCCTTTCCATAGAGAACTTGTACTCCRTTTTGATTTTTCTTCCTTGGCCTTACAGGGGAAATTACGTGACCGTCTTATGAAAACGATTCTTCTTATTCTCTTTCACATCCCCTTCTCCTGCTCACTCTGCCCGAGCAGTGTTTCTCCACATCAGTCTAAGCAAACCTTCAGTCTCACTAAGTCAGGGTGCTCTTACATGAGTGACCAGAGAATCCAGGAAGGATCTGAACCTCACTGGCCTTGGAGATCTGTTAACATTCTAGAAGGACCTCAAAGGATTTTTTGATACATATTGCCAGGAAATCTTTGTCATGCAGTCCCTCCTGGGTACAAAAGCATCCAATTAAAATAAACACTGAGCTAAAGTGTTTATACACTTCTGAAAACCACTTCTCTCTCCTGTGTCCCTCCTCTCCTGTAAACGGTTAATACTGCAGCTGTTGTTAATCAAAGTAGATTCAAGAACAAGCTCATGTCCTGAAATCACTGCAAATATAATAGCAGATTTTAGTGCTATTCGCCCATGGTTAGCTGCAAGACACTCTTTATAACCTTTTTTTTAATTATATGGAGGCAAATGAATTTATTGCTGGTCTCACTGTCCATTGAGAAATTCACTGCAGTGTTCATAACAGAAATTTCACTCAGTTGCTTCCTTTAGGTAAATAATTAATGTCATGAAAAAGCATTCCTCCTTTAAGCTGTGTGCCTTGATTTTCAATGTCATTGCATAGAGTTAGGAATTTAATTCCTTAATTAGGGTCTTACATACTCAGTTTTCAAAAGTGTGGGATCTCGCTCAGAAATGAATAAGCAAGTGAAATGACTCATTGATCTCACTCTAGGAATATTTCTGAATTCTTCCTCCCTTACCATAGAGTTTAGTTGAAGGCWAAGTATAAATGGAGAAATAGTATTRAAGGGGAAAACAGTGGAAAAGTATCTGATAAGAAGTAAATATTGGTGTTAATACAGGAACACAAAATGGCAGTTGAAAAAGAGAAGAGAAGGCTCAGTCTGTAAATTGTTCTAAAAACATGTTTGAATGAAGAAAGATGGCAGGAAGGATGACTTAATCAGAGGTAAGGCTGCCATCAGCTTTCACCTTTCTTGGGAAAATGAAACTAATGCTTTTCTCTCGTATAGATTCATCATTTTCCAAGGTAACTTAATCTGTAAGTTCCTATATGTTGGTCATAATTAAAATATATACATATATATGTACTGCTGTTCATAATTTAAGCTATTTTGGAGATGTGCGCAGACCTGACTACRTTAAACTGACATGTACAGTAAAATTAATATTTCTCCCACTTTCCATCTCAGGATTTTCAGGACATTCAGTARTTTCTCTGTGGCAGCTTCCACTGCAGAGATACACTGTTGTTGTTTTTGTTACTATCATTGTTATTTTTGAAATGGGGACTTACTGATTAGTCAAAAAACAATCAGGTCCAGGTGATCCTTGATGGTTTTTAAATGACTCATGACCGCACTGAATTTTCCAGTTAATAGCTCAGGAACCGAGTTTGACACATTCTATGACCATTTCTACTACAAACCAAGTTTATCATAGATAATTCAGTTTCACTGTGGTAAAAATCAAATTTGTTCCTTGACATAAACAAAGGCTGAAATAAGGGGATGTAGGAAAAATACTTTGATGAATTAAAAAAGAAAAAAAAAGAAAGAAATAGTGAAGTCCAACCACATGCTGTGGCTTCCGTCAATGAGAAATAAAGAGAAACGTATTACAAGCCCCAGAGACTAATAGAGCTCTGAGGAGCACACCRTATCAGTTTGTAGCAAGAAACAACGGTGATAGTATTCCTATCACAGTGACTGTTTTTGAAATGATGTTGCAAACTGGAAGACATAGAGAGGCAATTTATTGAAATGCTCTGGAGGGAATTCTGGAGAGTTTGGTGTAGCACTTCATGAAATCTTGTGAAAAGAAATGGCTTGTATAATGACAAAATATCTGAAGTAGTTTAAGGTCCAGCATATGAATTCACATTCTAATGTATAGGAAGAAGTGGCAGAAGTCATAGTCCTTTGAATAGACTCGTTTTACCCTCTGGCTTTGCCAGTAGACCCTCAGGAAATAATCTGCTGAGGAAACTGTATCTGGGCCCTTTGCAATTCCTTACCCTAATTGTTTGCTGTCTGCTGATTGCCAGAAGGCAGAGTAGCAGCCTTGGGTGAAGATATCAGGAGCTGGTTTTAACACAGCCTTAAAACATCTCACTCCTTGGCATCCTCATTGATTTTTGCACCTTCAGAAACTACTATCATGGTTTAGTCTAACCTACAATACTCTGAATAAAAATCCTTCTTTTTTTTTTTTAATCATTTTGGCACCAAGACTGAGGAGAAAGTGCTTTTACAGAATTAAATACAGGCTTGACTTAAAGCTATTGCCATGGAAGTTGCTAAAATGCAACCCCATGAACATGACATGCCAAAACCTAGGAAACCCATAAATGTCCAGCAAAATACTTTCTGCAGTCTCTTAATTTCAAGATGGCAGTGGATCTTTGAAAAAAACAAATAGCCAATCTCTGTTCTCACCATGAAGAATAATTCTCAAATCTGTTAGGTGTTGAATTGGGATGTTTAATCATCCCTACCCACAGAACTGGAATAAACCCAGCCACAAGCTTAGAGTGGGAACAACATTTCAGGCTTTTTTTATTGTAATAAAATAAAGTCATAAATAATGGAATATTAAAATCATGCTTTTCTTAGATATTATTTTGTTGGAATTCATAAAATGACCATGACTATATCAGTGATGTGGATGACTACTGTGTTGGGGAAATACAGCTATATCAGCTCACATTTCCTTTCACCGTGGGCTCACAGATAATGAGCATAATTACCTACACAGCACCAGGAGGTACTRGTAAATTATTTTGCAGCTGAGTGATACGTTGCGGCTCTGCTGCATGTTGCGATCCAGGTCCAAAATTGTATTAGCTGTGCTGTATCGATGACATGAATTTTTTGAATGCATCCCCTGGAAAATTTCAGCCATTTATTGAATTTCAGAAAGGAAAGATTCAGGCTCCTCAGGGTTTTGCCTTGGTAACACTGTGCATTTTTCCCCCATATCCTGCATTGCATAGGCAAGCTTATAGAATCTGATTTACACTTATATCTGATTTACATTTCCACTACTTTCCACTGGAGCAGTCTAGACAGACATAGATGGCAGAGTATGTTGATAGCTGCATTTCTCTCTCCAGAGCTCTTCAGATATTCAACATTTTTCAGTAACAGCCCTGAATCTGGCTTCAGTTGGGGGAGTAAACTTAGTTCTTTAAGATACCACAAGTCCTTTGAGAATTACCACTACATCAAATAAACTTAATTGGAAGCTGAAGGGCATAGTCTTGTGAGTCTGGTGCAGATTTCCAGATATCAGCAAGCTGTTAGACAAACATCGTTAGCTGATCTCAGGGAGCACAGCTGCTTTTAAGAGTGTTAAAACTCCTTCCTTGCTTCCCAATATTTCTTTTCCACTTCAGATGCCTCCTCCCTTACTAATACCAAGATGCCATTTCCTGGAGCATAGAGGGATAAACTCTACTTTCAATCTGGTGCTAAGCAGTTGCTTGAAATTCTGTCCTTATTTAAGCTGAGGCGTTACACACACATAATGTGAATTTGCTTCCTGCAGTGCTGGTGCTACAAGGAGCGTCAGACAGGCAGAGCAGTTGGACTAGGACCAAAGAGCCCTTTGATGCTTCTGTGTACATGTTGGTGCTCAGCACTGTGATGAATCCTGGGCTTCCTGAAACAGCACTGCCAGCCTAGACTGGTAGTATAGGAGCTACTGTCTTAACCATGGGGAGCTTTGCTCACCTCTTGTGGATGAGGTGCTTCTCTCTAAAAATGCARTCCAGGTCGTGTTCATAACACTCTGCAAGTTGCTAGTATCAGCTGCCTCAGCTTACTGCTGCACGCTGAACTGCAAAGCCTGTTTCTAGCAGCACAGTGCTTTATTTCTGATGGAGGAGAGGCAACAACACATGCCTGACTCTTCATTTCCATACAAAAGTAAATCTTCTGCTGGGATCTTGACCTGTTCATTTTCTCTTCCCACTTTTCCTTTCAGTTTTCATCCCATCCACCATCTATTTCCTGTCTCCACCACTGGGTATGTAAGAAASCTTGCATGACAGTGAAATGAAACAGTGGGAAAACCCATCTTCTACTTTTGGATGCTGACTGCTTTCCCAAAGCATTGCAGTCCCACCTGACCAATAGGATCAGGTGTGGAGGAAGGTTTGCATGTAAGCACTGGAAAGAATTACTAGAGATTTACCTAGAAGCAAAAAACATCCTGCTTACCCTTGAAGGACTTCTAAGAAGAGCTGTTTGTTTAAAGCTGCCTGGTTCTCATCCCAGGATACGCGCTCTGTTTGTGCTTCCCTAATGCATTAAATCCTTTGTACTTTTCCTCTTATCTCTTGTGGGGTTTTATACAGTTGTTTTTTTTTGCTTTGTGATCTTTTAACATTATTATTAAGAGTAAAACACCTCTCAGCAGGCTACAATAGAAAAATCTCTGCTGGCATAAGCAGACCAGGTCCATTCAGTTCAGCTTGTGAATTGCCTGTGTATATGTTTCTTTGAATAGTGTCTTTATTATTTAAATTGATAAGGAAAATCCTAGTTCTTCAGAAACTATACAGGTGTGAAATTATGCATGAGTTACAGAACAAGAGGAACAAGGAAATAAAGGCAGAGGGAGAAATAGTGGTTTACCATGCAGGGAAATAAATGTGATTTTAAATTGTCATGAAARCTGTTAGATTTTTAACTCTGCTTAGCAGTAGCATAAGCAAACACAAGTTGTCTTCAGATATGTCCACTACCAGTGGGCTTATGGTATGGTTGGTGTCTTTCTGCATAATAATGATAGGAAAGTTAAAAAAACAAACCTAGAGAGGACCTTATAAATCAAAGCATCCTGCAGGGAACTGAAGACTGTACTGCTTAGATGTGAAATTTCTTCTATAAGTGTACAACAATTGAGTAGATTTGACTGAGTAAAGACTCAGATATTTATCTGATTCCTTGTTGCCATATATGTATATGGCATATATGGCATATGTATAACTATACTTCTTATATATGTATATAACTATGCAGATAACATATATAACTGTGCCAAGAGCTTCCAAATTTAAATTTTAAGAGTGATATAAAGATGAAAGTTAAGTTTGTCTTCTTTTTTCTCTACCACTCCATATACCAGACTAGTAGTTTTTATGGTCTTAATGAGTCTGGATATTCTACAGTTTGAGTTCTGCACTGTTAACCTTCCATCTGAGTATATAGATCTAACAATTGCCTGGCTGCCTTCCACTGCTGTCACTGTAAAATCTCTTATCCCTTATGGGACACAGCTGCATGTATAACTTACTTTTCCTTAACTTACCTTCAAGTTGGGCCTCTATTATTAAACCCCTCACTCAACCAGCTACATTTTATGCCAGTTTTTAGCAATGAGCGAATTAGCTCTGAATCAGGAAAGCTGTTTAAAATTGTTTAKCTCTGGCAAAGGGGACCCACTTATCCACTGAAATACAGTGCTATTACTGCAGGCATTGCAGCATGGCAAATTAATTTAAGTTACCTTAGTGGAACATTGCATTAACAAAAAGCTCTTCAAAGGAGGGATAGTTTCTTATTACATCTTACACAGCAGAATGGAACCCTTAACATAGTTGTGCCTGTAGATTCCACAGTAATACAAGAAATGCCAAATTCCCAATTATGAGAGATTTAGTGTTTTTCTTCCTGTTAAAAAAAAAATGAATGGGCAAAGGTTATGGTTTACTTGAGCTGAAATCCTCTTTCCCTTCACACAGCCTTTACATATCTACCACAACAGGTAGGCTTGGATAAATCTTACACTATAAAAAGGAGCATTTGGAAGATACACAGGAAGAGAATATTTCATTGAATTTGAATTCTTGGAAATACTGTGTATTATTAAGTTTCACCTGTTTTGTGAAGTTCATGAAAAACATTTGTTTTCCAAATATATAGTTATGCCAACTGAAAACTTTGTTGTTGATGCTGGCATAAAATGTGGAAGACTTATCAGTTGGGTTCATTCAGTTTGCTGATTTGACTGAAGATACATATCCTTTTTTTTTATTTTTATTTCTTTGTTTGCTTCTTTCTTTTTAATCAGTATGTGGAGATGTTAGCTCTCTAAGATGTAACAGCCTAAAGAGCTTCACAGAAAACCTATGTCCCAGTTGCAGGTAAATACCTGACTGGAGTGGGATGAAAGAAGAGTGAGAGAGAGATGTGAGAGAGACTAGGGTGACTGTAGCTTTTTGATAAAAGCTTCCTAGAAAATGGTTCCTGAATGAAGAAAATGGTTCCTGAATGGTTCTAATGAAGAAAATGAATGAACATAAAACATGCAGTAATGGAGTTGGGGTAGAGGTGGCTAGAGAAGTTACTTGGTGTATAAGGGCATCCCATAGCCAAATTCTATTCTCTCACCCTTTGTCTGTCCATAAAACCATCATTCACTCAGAGAGAGAGAAGACAACTTTATCAGGACCAATGTTTATATTACCAAACTGGAGTATTTAGTTTGGATTGGAAATTCAGGGGAAGGGATTTTAAAGGCTGTTAGTGTAATAAATGCCTGTTTCTGAGCTGATAGTCTAAGATGCTTACATATTGGCTCGTTTTCTCATTTGACCCTGAATTAAACCAACTGACTCTCCAAATGAAGAAGCTCAGGGAAGAGAAACAGTTAGCCTGAACTTAGGCCAAGTTTGCCTGTAGTACTGCAGACAATGTACAGGCAATACAGCATTACTAAAATATAATTATCAGCAYGCAGCATGCTCAATATTTCTTGCCCTGAATTTTCCATAAGGTATTCCATAAAGTGTCAAGGCTGCGCATACCCTACTCTCACTAACCTATTTAACCAGGCTATACTGACATATTTAAGGTTCTGGGTTGTRTGTGCAGAAGTCCTTCTGTCAGGATATATTTGGAAATCATCAGTAAGGAGTTTGGGAGAGCACACCTCTTCTATGAAGCCTTTCAGGTGGTTCTCAGCATTGAAGACATTATTAAACCTTTGGAGGGTTGTGATTCCCTGGTAAAAGGACAAGTCTGGTCAGTACGATCAGATAATCAACCTAGAATCAACTTTTTAAAGCTAAAGTTAACTTKATCACTGCAGTCAGAGGATAATGCTGCCAGCATATCCGTAGCATCCCACCTGATATTCTCTTCACTACCCTGACAGAGACCTCATTCTAGAAACAGCTTTGAAATGGCAGAGAAATCACAGAAATGGTGATTATATTTCTCCACTTAGCACTTCTGAGAGGAAACATGAATACAGGGGAAGATATTTGCAAATTGGGCAGCCTTAAAATTACAACAAAAGTGAAGAATACATCAAGTACATCAAGTACAAAAGCAGGTGCAGGTTTATCTCAGGACCTTGCAATCCAGCCTTTAATTTAGGCCTTCCTCCCCCAAAGYCCTAGTATCAGTCCCCATCAGCCCTGGTATTTGGTCAAACTACCAAGTGCCCAGAGCATAATAGATTTGGGATGGACCACTGTGATCCAAGGCCACTAGTGATTGTATAAGGGATCATCCCCCACAATATCTCTAATATATTACATAGATTATAGATATACAGAAAACAGAAAGGTAAGCCTACTGCAGCATGCTGTATTCAGACTATGGACAGCAACTTCTATCATAGCTCCCAAAAGCTAGGACCTCAAGCTAGAACCAGTTTTTGTTGTGTTGTAGGATAGCCAGAGAGCTAAACTGCAAGTGGAAAAAATTGATGACAGCTAAGGGCCAACTAAAGTCATCATTATAAATGGTGTTGACTTGAGTAAGTTTTCCCTGTGAATCCAAACACTAACTTGTGTGTGACTTCCACAGATAAGATAGGTATAACAACAAAAAATGAGTAAGTATACTACTACTCCTCAGGTACTTTCTCTGAATCTGTTGATGCAGTCTGGTTATATATGCCCCAAAACACCAGAAGTGCAGACAAATCTCTGGCTGCTCACTTGGGAGAGCTCTGAGAGTTTATATAATCTTGTGCCTAGGATTCCTATTGGTGAAATGTATTTTTCAGTCTAGAAATAAAGCAAATTCCTTTAAAAAAGACTGTGTTCCTTTAGAAAGAACACTAGTGACGTAAAGCCTGTGAAAATCCTTCCCAGTTCAGAGACAGCTCTTAGAAATCTGTTTTATTGTTATCCTCGGTTGTCAATTCTTAGATTATTTCTGTAGTGATGACTAACAGTAGTCACAGAGCTGATTTTGAAAAAGAAAAGTTGGCAGATGCAGTCTTCATCCATAATGGATAAAATGAGTTTGTGTGAAAATACTGCAGTAGATATTAGCAGTTGTGCTACAAATATCAATTGTTTTAGATTATTTATGTGTTTGTAGAAATAAATGTTGACATATTGCACTAATATTTTTGAACACCACTGAGTAAAAAAGGTTAAAAGAAGAGGCTTATTGATTTTTAAAATACCACAATAATATGTGTTTAATTAAAAAATGGAAGAAAAAAAAAAATAAGAAGAGAGCTAACATGGAATCAAAAGTGAGAAATTCCTCAAATAATAGATATACACATTTTTATTGACAGGCAGTCCTTACAGATGTGAAGAAACTTTATAGACATTTCAGGTGAAATATCTCCCTCGAGAAAGTCTATATAGGTGTGCTTCCGTGTTCCTTCCTAAGGAGCAGAACTCTCTCTGTGTTAGTCTACAGTACATACAATTTATGTGGAGGCTCTGGTGAATTTTAATTTACTTTTTTACAACCTTCTGGAGAGAGCTCATAGAAACATTCAAAGTGCCTTTATGTTTTTCTTTTAAGTTATTAAAGTGTTATCAGCTTTCTTTTGCTTGTCTCACAGCTTCTTGTGGCTCAGTAAGAAATAAAAAGCTGGTTGCCAACTCATCCTTTTACCTACTAGGTCACTGCTGCATTTCAGCTGTGTCAGAGGCCTTCCTCCAGAGGATGGAGCCAGGCTCTTTACAGCCTTGTGGAGCAGGATGATGAGAAACAACAAGCATAAATTGAACCAAGAGCAATTCAGACTGTGTGTACGTTTGGAGAAACTTTTCCCTTGCAACCTCAGTGACTTTTCAGGCAGTGACTTGGGCTGCCCAGAGAGGATTTTCAGTCTTTGTTCTTGGAGTTTCTCAAGAACTGTCTGAATGAAGCCCTGTCCAGAGCCCTGGAACAGGCTGCCCAGGGTAGCTGTGGAGTCTCTTTTCCTGCAGGTCTTCAAAACCCACCTGGATGCCACCCTGTGCCACATGCTCTAGGTGTCCCTGCTGGAGCAGAAGAGTTGGACTAGATGATCTCTAGAGGTCCTTTCCAACCTTGAACATTCTGTTATTCTGTGATTCTGCGATTCTGAGCATCCATGTTAGACCTCAGAGGCGACTCTGCCACAACCAGAGACCTCCTGCAAGCCAACAAAAACTTCCCACTTGAATGATCTTGTGATCTTATGACTCTTTGAGAATTGTGGCTAGCATATATGAGGCTGTTCCCCAAGGCTCCCCAAGGAATTATTCCTTTACTTCTTTACTTATCTGCCATTTCTTTTCACACCTACATAGCTGAATGCTTCACCTTTGTTCCATGCCTGCCACTTGGGTATTCAGTACTTGCAAATCTTTTCTTTCTTTCTTTCTTTCTTTCTTTCTTTCTTTCTTTCTTTCTTTC
>NW_020455649.1:360073-397905 GCF_003342845.1 Nothoprocta perdicaria
TCTTTCTTTCTTTCTTTCTTTCTTTCTTTCTTTCTTTCTTTCTTTCTTTCTTTCTTTCTTTCTTTCTTTCTTTCTTTCTTTCTTTCTTTCTTTCTCTTTTTACTGTGAGGATACACACAGAAGTTTATAGAGCTTGATGTTCATACAAACACTTCTACCTGTGGGAGGAGAATGACTCATCTCTGAATTTTGGAAATGGAAATGATGACTGGGTTGTTTTTTGGAGACAGGCATTTAAACCATCTGCCGTGCTGTCATGTTACWGTGAACAGCTCCAAAATGCAGTCAGAACAGCACTACAAAATAGAGCTAAGTGAGAAATTCCATTGGCCATGCTGTGGGAATCTTACCAATAGCCGTAAGAAGCACAGTTTATGTGGAGAATAAAAAAGCCTTGAATTTAGAGACTTCAGCTTGTTCCTGATAGTTAGAGGCTGGATTTAGCCCCAAAAGCTGAGACTTTGCCTTCTCTCTGACATTCTAGCTGGCATCAATTTATGGGTCCAGGCTTCATCCAGCCTTGCAGAAAGGTTGACCTTGGTTTCATCTCTAGCAATGTATTTGCTCTRCAATCTAATCACCCATTTTAGCAAATGTGTTGTATCAGTTTTCATTTTGCCAGCTTTCACTTTCGTTTGCAGAGCCCCTTGTTCTTGCTTTATGAGAGAGAGAAAATAGAAGCTCCCCAACCACCTGTTCTATCGCATTCCTTTATGAAGTATATTTAGTATGCTTTTTTTTTCCTTACCTCCTCTGGTTAATCTCTTTTCTAAAAGGAACAACTCCACTCTTTTCAATCTACGTTCTAATGTTTGTCTGTGTTCCTAATAATTATGGCCTTCCCTTGAGTCCTCTATTATTCCATACAGTCTTKTTCTTTCTTTATCTATCTTTCTTTAAATATATGCCACTCCTTTTCCTTAGGTGATTTGACATCTGACAGGTTTCTAATTCAGCTATTGACAATGCATTTCATCTGTTCATATAGTGTCAGTTCTCCAGTCTAACGTTCTTTTTGCTATTTTCATGTTCTGAATAACCTAAATAACTTTAACAGTAGGATTTTCTGGGCTGATTCTGTATATAGAATTCTACTAGTTCATTTATATCATTCTTCTTCCATGGTAATGCCTTTCTCCTCTCCATATCAAGATTTTAATTTGGTTTTCTTGAGCTGGGAAACTTAACCCTCTCCTAGACCAAACAAACCTGGCAATTTCTACCCAAGTTGCTATATTCCACAAGTTAATCCACAAGAAATACAACTTTTAGGTAGAGAAGCATATAAAGGAAAGGAGCTATATGGTTTTCCAACTCATTCCCCTGTATTTTCAGATTCCCTTGTTGTAGACATTAGTTCAAAAACTGTCTATAAGACCTCTATTGTGCATACCTTCTCACTCTTCATCATACAGAAGATGAGTCAAGGCCACAGTTATGTTTGTAAAGTTTTGTCAACTTCAGAATTTTACACATAGTGCAAGTTAAACTTCTTGAAACCACAGTGCACTTCAAATACAAAGGTTAGCACAAAGGCATTGACAGCACATTGAAACATTTATAATTTATTGAAATTTATTGAAACATTTATAATTTATAATGAGGAGAGACTGAGTTGGACCTATTTAGAGTGGAGAAGAGAAGATTAAGAGGAGATCTGATTAATATGCATAAGTACATGAAGGGGGAATGTAGGGAGGAAGGGTCCAAGCTCCTGTGGTGGCCAGTGACAGGACAAGGGGCAATGGGTGCAAGCTGCAACACAAGCAGTTCTATCTCCATGTGAGGAAGAACTTCTTTCCTGCGAGGGTGACAGAGCCCTGGAAGAGGCTGCCCAGGGAGGCTCTRGAGTCTCCTCTGGAGATCTTCCCAACCTGCCTGGCTGCCACCCTGTGCCCCGTGCTCTGGGTGTCCCTGCTGGAGCAGGGGGTTGGACTAGGTGGGGGTTGGACTAGAGGCCCCTTCCAACCTTAACCATTCTGTGATTCTGTAATTTCAAAGTATAGCTTAGAAAGTGAGAAAAACTTATTTTTATTCATAGTTATATTTCACTAGAAGGAGAAGCAAGAACTCACCCGCTAGTTGTGAGGTGTTCCTGCTCCATATATTTGGTAAGAAGGAGATGATTTATTAAACAATTTCCTTCCTTCTCCTATGTTACTATATCAAAATATGCATGGGAGAAGAAACATACGGTCACACGACAAAACTGAATATGTTCGGGAACAGCAGAATTCACTCAGCAGCTGGAAGCAGRACAGTGGCATTAATGTAGTGGTGTCTATTAGCAAAATAGCATGTGACCACAACTATACTCTTTCTGATACCTACTCTGCTTGTACAGAGATCCTTCTAAAAGATATTGTGTGGCATTATGCAGACATTAACTTCAAAGTAAACTGTGTGCAAGTGATGGGTCACAACATTGCACAACTTGAATCCCAAAACTCCAGCCTTTATTTAAGAGTCAGTATCCTCTTTGTAAGGTTGTTTAAAATGCACTTTTTAAAATAATGGTGTGAATTCCTGAAAAAAGTAAAAAGTGTTTGACGTGCTTGTCTTACATTCTTGTCACCTTAGGCTTATCTAATTAACAAAATATTCCTTTTCTAGCTATTTTGACCAGATGAACTCATTAATTTCCCCCTCTTTAATCCCTATTTCTTGCAGATCCTTCTCCAAGGGGGCTTTTCTGTATCTTTTATGATGACACTGATTATTCTGATTCTGGAATTGAAGGAGACTTTGCCAGTGCAAGGCTGCCTGGCAGCAGATTCTCGTAACACTGGTTCTATTAGCACAAAGTAAGTCCATCTTATAACTGAAGTAAAGGGTTCACACAGGCACCTTAGAGGACTATGGTGTTTTGATTTCAAACTGTCTGTTTCAATAATGTGTCCTAGCAAACTCTATAAGGGTGCCACTCATGAAAGCCAGTAGTATGGAGTTTATACCACCAGCATGCTATTAACCTTCATTGCCTTCTCACATTTTCTGTTATTTGTCCATAATAAGTCCACTAAGTACATGCTTGCCAGTAAGGGAATATTTTTCACCATAAACATAGTCCTCATTTCACTGAGTAGAATGATTACATGCAAGTGCAAAATCATCTTGCATAGCCAGTTCTGCAAAGAAAGACAAATATTCTATGCTGTACCCTGCAATATACTTATCATTGCCTTTGTTTGATATCACTTTGATATCACCTTTGATATCATAACCTATCACTGCCCTTTGTATACAGCCATTCTAAGAAAGCTGAAACATGGATATGTTGTATGCATGACGTAAGAGGACATTATCCTGTGAGGTAACTGATGTTATGTGCAGCTGCTCAGCCATTTTCATTTCAAACTTGTGTCTGACATGCAGTAGAAAATCCAGAAGAACAGGGTGAATAGGGGAACTGAACAGCTCTGATGACCTATTTATCAGTCTATGAAAGCAACTTAACTTTCAAGACTCTTGGGTGTGACTCTTATATTGTGGATATGATGGAAAGACTTTTCTGTAGTTGTTCAGGCAGTCAAATTCCTGTTGAAATTGGCAGCTGTTGGACTAAGCTCTTGATACTCTGTTTCTAATGTTTAACACTCCTACCTTTTTTATCATGGACAATGTGTTTAGAAGCTGTTGATGCTGAACAGGTTGAGAAGATAGGAATGCTAATGAAAGAAGATAGGAAAATGCATGTGCTTTGTCCTTTATATTTACATAAAGGCAAGAGAATACCTTTATATTGAAAGTATATTTCAATAACAGGTACTAAAATCTGAGCATAAAGGGATAAAACTTTATTCATTTATAAGGAGCAAGATCTCCCTCTCATCTTCTTCAGAATGGTATGAACCAGTAATTTGGGATCCAAAAGCTTGAGTGTTCTGACTTCCTCCATTGCCCTTTTTAGCTCATGCTCGTTTGTTCAAAATCCGTTGAAAGATATGAAGAAGCTGAGGAGAATCAATTTTCCTCTACAAGAATCTGACATCAGATTAGACTAGCTGCAAAGAAGAGTGGTAAAGCAGAGGAAATCAAATCACAAAGACCTGTATGAGAGAAAAGCCAATGTGTGGTATGAAGCTAGCAGAACAAAAAGGGCATTCAAAGTGAAACAAAACCCGCAAAGCATGTAGAACCTGCGATTGCTGCTGAAGCATCTGTGTTATACTGTTGCTGAATTAAGGAGATAAAAAAGCAATAAAGCAGCCAAGGCTGATTTCAGTAAGCAGTGAAAAGGAAAATCATTTTCTGTGCTGTTACTGTTGGAGAAAAACTGAATGCAAGGACAGGGAGAGAGGGAAGAGTTTGGATATTTATTTACCTAGAAAAGCTTGCTTTCTAAGTGAAATCTTAACAGTGGAGAAAGTATATTGAAGTGCCTTGCCATGAATGTCTGTATTGAAAGATCTGGTATATAGATTTTATTGAGTTGTTCCTGGAAAATAATATTATATTTCTTTTTAATAAATTGCATAAATTTGATCTTACAAGCCACTGCAAGTAAAAACCTGTTAAATATCATACATACCCTGAGAGTAGCAAGCCTCTTGCCATATTGTGTAGCAAGTGGGAAACTAGTGAAATGTATAATTACAATAGGGACAAGAATTTGAGATAACTGAGAAGTTTTCCACATGTCAATGTATTCAGCTCTCTTTCCACACTGTGTATCCTTATCCTCTGGAAGAATTGTAAAACCCTTTAAAAGTTGAATTATTTTTTGCTTAACCCCATATCTTCTACAGAGATGTATTCTGTTGTGTAGAGGCACCACTCATCATCTGGTTTATCACCCTTGAGAATAATTTATTCCATATATTCTAGAGTCCCTAAATYGCTCTGACTCTTCTAGAAGGTATCTGGGGATATTTAAAGGAGAGTTTTGTTAACTAGGAATGTAGAAGCCCTACACAATTTTTCCAATGTGGAGGAGAAATCTGGTTTAGATCCATACTTCCTAGGTTTCCAGCATGCCTACACTTACGACCATCTGTTGGGTGGCATTGTGCCCATTCCCAAACATATAACACAAGTTTCGAAGAGAAGTTGGCGTCAGCCAAAGTGGAACTGAGAAGGATAGCCTTCACTCCAGAAGACAGTCCTCACAGTAACCTACATCAATTAAATTACACACCCCTCAGTAAGATGATTCTTCTGGGATCTATCAACTCTCTCTCATAAAAGATTCTTTTCCATGTGCCGAATGTAGAGGCAGAAGTTGCTGGGGGCACAACTGGTCATCTTCCTCCAATTCACAATTTTGGCTGAAATGGTTCYGCTCTGGTGCTCCACTATTTGTACTATCCTTTTGATATTTTGTAAGAAATAGAGAAGTTGATGAAAGCCTATTTTGCTGGAAATAAAAAAAATGCAGCTCACTTTGATGTAACTCTTTGCTCCTGTGCTGCTTTTGAAATTTTCCTAAGACTGTCAGTCAAGAAAGCAACCTATGGAGGTGTTTGCATTGTGGATAAGAAGATACTGTTTCCTACATATGGAAAGGTAATCTGATTCTCCAAGACTTGGAAGTGAATCATGCTTCAGGAATCTTTTGAGCTGCCTATCAGCAACAAAGCTGCCTCCTACAGATCTCTCACAGGAGACATGACTCCCAGGCTTGGTAGGCCACCAGTTTGAGGGTTGGCTGGAAAGGAAATGTCAGCTGATCTGACACTGAGGTTACTCCAAATTAACATATGTGGAATGTTTTGAGCATAGTAAATTCTATGCTGTGGAAATGATGTTGTAAGACAGAAGTCCAGCTGATGTAAATCAAAGCAGTTAGACAAATTCTKCTAGCTGAGAAGTTGGTTCTTCTACAAAAATTAAGAATCTTGCCAATTTTGAAGTGCTTGATAGTCCTCTTATTTAAAAAAGAAAGTAAATCATTTGATGTTTCACTCCAACGTTGCAGCAAGGCTAAGTTTATACCACTTTGAAATTTAAAGGTGTTACTGATGCTGTTGATAAAATCTTGCTTCCCAGAGAGGTAGTCATCTCATCACTCTGCCTCAAAAAATGTCAGAAACAATATTCTGCTATTTCTTAAACTAGTAACAGTATTCTGTGTAGAAAAAGTGTCCAGCAGGTCCTTTCATTCATTTAACAATTCTTCTTTTAGTATTTAATTTAATATAGTTGCTGTTATTTCACAGCTGTGATGGACAGATCTGACCTGCCATCAAATACTTAGTGGCAAAGGTCTAATGACAGAAATGCCTTTGATGAAGCTGGCCCTGACTCAGCACTAAGCTTGTGATGGCTYGTGTGAAAGACTGACACTTAAATGAGATCAGAGCCTAGTGCTTTCACAATAGTCATAAATACTATGAGTTCACCATGCTCATATACACTACTTTTGTGAGAAATTATTACTCTTGACTACTCACCACTGATAATCATGCAGTGCTTACTGACTTCAGGGAGCATTCATCCTTTTAGGGAGAAAAGAGGGAAAAAATAATCATGAGCTGCCAGAACTAACAATGCATTTCTGAATTTATAATTGCAATGATCAAAAGGATTTTTCAATTATTTACTGTTTCAGACAGAAAAATAATTATAGCCATTTAATGGAGGTAATAGTACTTCAGATTGCTTTAAAAAAAAAAGTTTTCCAGTTGACTCAGAGTAACTTGAAAGAAATTAACAGCAGTCTTTGCATTCCAATTAAGGAATGAAGCACTCTAAACTGTGGTGAAACTGGGCTGTTTTTATGCCACTTTAATGGATTTTTCTAAGTGGCCCACAGCTGGACTGGCACTGTGTGTTTCCTCTGTCTAGGTTGCATAGATGCTTTGGTTCACCACTGATCAAACTGTTCTTTCGGTAAAACCTGTGCCTGAAAGGCAGTATTRTATCACCTATTCACTATTCATAGCATTAACACCTTCATATCAAGTCAGGCCAGTAGTCAAATTCAAAAATACGTAAGAAAGGAGAATACAAAAATAAAATGAATATAGAAAATGTRTTTTTTTGCCTTAATAAGTCCGCTAACAACCTTATTATAGTCTTGCATCTAAAAAGACATTTCTTTTAGTCAATTTCAGTTAATTTGTTCTTTCTTCTTCTCTTTTTACTGCAGATATTTACCTCTATTGAAGGCTTTAATAGATTAGAAGTAAATTTTTTTTTTTTGAGTTGAAGTTGAATTGTTTGGATCATTGAAACTCACCGTTTTATGAGGACTTGAGCAAGATTTTCATCACAGCCACTTCAGGATATGAAGGTAGGATTCATGGAGATTCGGATCTCTAAAGTTRTATGACACAATGCCAGTCCAGCTGGAGGCCATTTTAGAAAAGAAAACAAAACAAAACCAACCAAACAAAATCACTCCTAGAGCAAACCAGATCATTCAAGTTCTGCCATGTGCTAGGGCTGCTTTTCCTTTAACTGCAATGGAAAGACCACTACTAACACCCATTGCTGTGAGCAAGGAATCTACGCTCCCATTATTAGCAAGGGAGATGTAATAAACTCAAGCAATGGAGTCTGGAAAGTGATTTAACTAAGCAAATGTAGGTGTTTAAGAAGAGAGAAATAATTCATGACTGTACTGGCCAGGTCTCCAGTAGCTGTCATTGACGTTTATATTCTTGGTTCACATGCACATACCTATAATTAGGTGTTGAAACCTTTAGTAAAATGATATTCCCAATCTTTGAATTTGGTAATCAGCAGAATGTCCAAAATTTCTTTATGCAATAAACATATTAACATGTCAGACTATAAAAAACATTTTTCCCTGCAGTGTACACAGTATATAGAAGGTTTTTTAGTTTAGCTTAGTTTGGTTGGTTAGTTTGTTTGTTTTGTTTGGATAGCATTAGAGAGTCCCAGACAGATTTTAGAAACTGTTGTATTGACTGAGGTTCATAGTTATTACAGAAATGTACCAGTTCCAGACAGTGACCACCTAAATAAAGCAGCACTGTAAATGGATCTAAAATTTAAGCATCAAAAACAACAAAAAATGAACAAATATTGAGTATTTTATTCTTGGTTTCCAAAATTTATAGATCCTTAGCACTTGCAATTATTTGAACTATTTGAAATATCCTGTTTTACCTCTATACTCCAGAGGTACTCCAGAGGTACTACCTCTATACTCCAGAAGAACTACAGAGCTCTTCTTCCAGATGTGGACACACTGTTCTTACTTTCCCATTTCTTATTTACATTTGTGCTGCCTCTCCAAATGCAGAGCCTTTTCCCTTCAGGTCTTTCTTTTCCCAGTTTTCATTTTTAACCTGATTCCTCCTAGTCTATTCCTTTACCTCTTTTTTTCCACATCTACCCATATTGCTATCCAGAGGCTCACSTCCCAGATGAGGAAGCTTATCAATTTCAGTGCCAGCAACTATTTCCTAAAGGTGATTTTCTTTTCCAAATTTGAAATCTCTCTCCAGATCTGTGATGTTATCTCCAGAGACAGTTCACTAATGTTTTCTCAACTTTTCTTTTGAAAACTAGACATTTCAATAGTCTTTTAAAAAAACAAAGTATACACTATCTATAGAAAAACAATATTTTTTTTCTGGGCTGTCATTTGTGTTTTCAATTCTCTGTTGTTGTTATTTCTTTTTTATTAGATTACAACATAATTGCCCTTCACTGTTACAGTGAGACCTGAAAGTATAATCATCCTACTGATGTTTCTTTTTTTATCTGTTTATAAAGCAATGATATGAAATGCTGGTAATATGATGCAATATGTCTATTACAGTTATGGACAGTTAAATACCTGACAACAAAAAGAAAGAGAATAAGTGTAACCTTATGAAAATCTTAAGAATACAGCAATGTATATTATTGCTTGTATATAAATGCCTAGAAAAGGACATTGGTATTACACATCAGTAGAAAGAATGCTGTCAAATATGCTATTGGAGTTATGCTGATGCCTGAAACCCTGAAACACTTTGCTAGGTGTTTTATAAATACATGACTTGGTTGCTAAGCCCCTTGGAAAATATGATTCTCTGAGTTCACATTTAGCATATATGTACTGGAAAGAATACAAACAACATTGCATCTTTCTCTAGCAGGAGGAATAGATGGACTCTAGTCAGTGCTGCCCAGACAGAGGATAAGAGGCAATGAGCACAAATTGAAACATTTAAATTTTATTTAAATATGATAAAACACATTTTTACTGTTTTACTGGAACAGGCTACTGGAAAACCCAACTGGCAACTTGCTGGTGTCCTGGGCAACCTGCTCTAACTAAAGCTGCTTGAATAGGGGTTCTGAACTAGATGATCTCCAAGACTCCTTTCCAATCTCAGCCCTTCTGAGTGAATGAAGGACGGTTTATGTGTTCCTTACTGGATGATTTCCAATTTACTGATGGGAAAGATTCTTAAGTCAGGGAAATATGTAAACCTTTTCTATTTTGTCTAATGAAAGGCAAAGGTATTATTCCAGGGTTCCATGTACCAGCATCATCTATATAAGAGTCTGAAAGAATTATTATCCAAAGCCAGATTGCTTTYCTTCCTTAAGTCAGTAGATGTAAAGACATTGGCAACCCTGGATTAGTTTTTTAGAAAACCATTTCMTTTAAGAAAGTGATCAGCTATGTATTTCAGAAGCTAAATGTAYGCACTGATCTTTTGTCTTAGGATTAAGCTTCTACTTGTGCTTAGTTCTCTTTTGTATTGTAGTATTTTGAATCATATGGCCGAAGTCATGCTGTATSTTGTTAAATATGCCATCCAAGCAACTCTGACACTTAAAATGTTAATCAGATGACGGTCTTCTATTTGACAAATAGGAAAATGATGTTGTGAACTCTTAGTTTCTTAAATGCTGCTACGTATATACGAAGTATTGTGACTAGGTGAGAATTTTAATTTGTGATAATCCTGTATTGCATGGAAAAATGTAACCAGATGGGTCAATCTTGTGATAAATAGAATAAGAAATGGAGGAGTTATTCTAGTTTTATAGCATGATAATTGAGAATGGAAACGTATTCTTAAGGCATTTGCTTTCACATTGAACTCGGACCACTTCATTTCAGTTTCTGATTTTATGAGGTCCTGTGTGGGATAGCAAGTTGCTCTGTAAGCAGTGGAGGTAATGACAGTCACTTCACAGCTTGTGCTTTATGTCTATCACCCCATGCTCCCTCTACAGTGCCTGTAGATCCTCTGTGTATTCCCTAAATTTCCATGATACAATGTAGTTTCTCACATGTCCAGAATCTCTCTTGTCACTATATCACTCTATACTTCCTGTTTTATGTTTCCCCAGCAAGAAACAACCATGTCCTGCAGCTAGCTTGGAATTATGAGTGTGCTCACTGGCCCTCTGTTTCTCATGGCAGACTGATTATTTGTCTGTTTTACCTCCCAAAAAGGATAAACTGAATTCTGCTATTCTTTCCCTCACTGTCACCCATCTGTTGATTTTTTCTTTTAATATGGTTATCATGTGATGCTTCCCTCAATTWAACTTTAGTTGGAATTAGCCAGTGGAGTGGGGATTCAGTGGGAGTGAGACACTGTCTTCCCATAATACCAGGATGGTTTTCATGGGTAGAGAGGATAAATAAAGAAAATAAAAGAAAATAAAGAAAATAAAAATGAAAGAGCTGTGTATATTGAATATAAGCTATCAGAATTTATACTTTCAAGAGAAGAAAGCTAGAAGATTTTATTTTAATCAAATCTGCCTTCTTTTTCATTTTTTAACTTTATCCAGTGTTATGAATGAAGAATGACCATTGATGGGATTCATGTAATCTGAATTATATTTTTAAACTCAGCTTTCTATACCTGAGTTGGTCTCTTTATAGTCAGTAGAAGAAAAAGGTTATGTGAGAGAAAACAACTCATCTCATACCATGCTAGATCAAATGAATCACATTTATATGATGATATTAAACTCTCACAGACCTAAAATTAACTAATAAGAAACCCATCTACTAAGACTAAAGATAGTTCAACTTGATTTTTTCACTTGAATCTAAAAAGCTTTTTTACGCTAAAGGTGATGAAACACTGCAACAGATTGCTCAGAGAGATTGTTGAATCTCCATTCTTGGAGCTATTTCAAGTCTTACTGAATAAGATCTTAAGCAACTTTGTTCTACTGACTTTGAGCAGGGGGCACGTTGGACTAGATCAGCTGCAGAAGTCCCTCTCAACTTCAACCATGCTGTGATCTTTGATTTACATTTAGCTTGAAAATACATYGTTTAAGTAAAGGTGTGATACTGACTGATGTACCTGTATCTTGTAATTTTTTCAAACTCATTGTTCAAGCTGTGGGGGGAGAAAAAAAAAACTATATAAAATTCATAAATTTCTTGCATGAACTAAGATCATATAAAGTTCACTATCTTGAAAAGATGGTATTTACTAATAGAAATGTCTATTGGGACATGCAACAGCCTTGCAATAAATTTTTAAAGAACCTTTAAAGCCAGAGTACTCAAAGACTTCTTTGCCTCAGTGTTCTGCCTGTTCCCTCTGCTTAGTGATGGAGCTAAAGGAGGAGGAGAATGACCAGCAGAGAGAATACAGAGAGACAGAGATTATTTGCAGGAACCTGACCCATGAAATATCATTGCATGAAATGGGTGGCATCCAAAAGTGCTGAGAGAGTTGCCCAAGTCCTTGTAAGGTTGTTTTCTGTCTCTGAAAGTTCATAAAGTTGGAGGAGGTCCCTGATGATGGCAGAGAGGAAAAAGTTGCACTCATATTGAGAGAAGGTCAACAGGCCAATACTGGGACCTATAATCTGATCAGGCTCACTTCAGTCTCTTGGAAAATCAGAGCTTCTTAAAGCACATTTCTGGGGACATGGAGGAGGTCAGAGTGTCTGGGAACACTCAGCATGGATCTACCAGGAAAAAATGTACCTGACAAACCTGATTGTCTTCTATAATAAAATGATACTATAATTAATAAAATACTATGAATTTTTAAGGCCACAAGCTAGAATGCCACTGATTTAAAAAAAAAAAAAAAAAAAAAAGTGGAAAGTCCTGATGATTTAGTTAGGATTTATTTAGATAAATGGCAACTCAGATACTCAGATAAGGATAATGATGAAGAACAACTTGCTGTCTATTAGAATACAAAATCAGCTGCTTAGTTTGTTGGAGCAAAACTATATTTCATTATAGAATCTATGTCTTCACGCAGCTATGACATGAGGTTTTCTGCTAAAGACGTGCTACTTTTTTTTTTTTTATAGGATAAGAACTGTTTGATACTGGGCCTAATACTAAACATGCTGGTAGAGACTGAATATTTTCTTACAGATTATAGAAAGCATTGAAATCTGAGATGAATATCAGGCAGAGCTAGTAGCAACAGATCAGGAGCAATTTGCTATCTAAAATCTAAACCAAGAAGATCTGCTTTCCTGCCTTTGACCCTTGCCTGCTCACAGTGAGTGGGATCTCATCCCTTCAAATCAAATGGGACCAAGTACAAAAGAATTTCCTCTACTTATTCTCTATGCTTTTCATGTACATATAAATTACCACGGCTGTCCTCTAAAACTTAGAAAAAAATTACTTGTCCACATTTTATATTCTCTGCTAAAGTCTTTTGACTTTAAGATTCATTCCTTCAGGGAAACAGACAGAAACTAATGTGGAAAGTGACTGGGATGATTTTTCTATTTTTTTTTTTAATAAGCAGATTGGATAAACTTGCATGTAATGCAGCTTGAAGCCTTTCTCGAGTTCTAAATGAATTAAGAATTCACTGACTTAAGTCTCTGATCTTTGTTCATAGTATTGAGTCCATGTGTTCATCTAAACTGGACTAATTTGTCCTTAATCCAATTTTATTTTCCCCCTAGATCTTCTACAAGATCCATTACTCTGTTTTCATTTTAATACTACTTCTAGTGAAACTTAATAGGAAAAAGTAGTTCTTCTGAAATGAGAAACTCTGAAGCAAAGTTCTTCCATGGTGTAACCCTTGTTGGTAATGAATTAGTATGTTTTAAAAACTCAGGTGACTCTCAAGTATTCACTTTATATGTACACATAATCATATTTAAAGTGCTGTTAAAAATATACAATTAGATTAACTGTAGAAAACATTTGAAGGATTGCAAGCTCAAGTAGACAGTAGTACAATTATCTGAAATGATAAAGAAGAAAATGATCAGAAGAAGCCAAAGTAAGCTTATCATCTCACCTATATCCCTGTGGCTTAATAATACAACACTGTCATTGCTAGTAACTGGTGACAGGCTCTGTGTTGAGTTTGTCAGTCTTGCCTTGTCTGAACTCTTTTGGCCCATCTGGAGCTTTGCTTTCACTTGGTTTAACAGAAAGTTTCCCAATGATTAGGTGGCTATGACTAACTAACTTGTTTTACTTCTGCTTTTCTTTGTATGGTACAATCACAATTTTTATATAAATAGCAGCAGTRAAAACACAGTCATTCTGTGTAAAGTTAAATATGTATGACTGTGCTTTAAAAAGATCATGTGGAGAAATTCAGGTCTTTAAGATAGCAAAGATATTGAGAAAAGGAGGCACAGGAGCATGAAATGGTAAGAGACAAAGCATAGGCTGTGCATCTAAGACCCTACGGTTATAAACAATTCACCAAGGATTACCTAAAGAAATGCATTTTCGGAACTGGCCAAACCTAGTTTTAGGGGGAACAAAGAGCAAGTAAATAACATATGTAAAATGCATCATGAATATTTACATGTAGTGTGGAGTTGCAGATCAATGAAGAAAGAACACGGTGTATAAGCTCTCAGTTTTATAAAAGTTACCTCATGTGGATCCTAAAAGGTGAAAGGAGAAACCATCAACAACGTATTCCTTCTGGTGAAGAAGTCCAGATGCTGACAACTCACTATACCCCGCCAGAATGAAGCTATCARCTTTCAGTGTTAAGCGGCACTGGCAACAGATCCATGAGAAGGAGTGTTATATGGACAATAAGAACTATGTATATGACAATTTAAATTGTATTATTATTACTATTACCACATTTTTTCTTATATAGTAATGCTAATTTCTTTTTCTTTCTTTTTTTTTTTCTGTAATAATTAGATCTGGAATAATAATGATTCTTCAACTAGTCTATTTTGATTTGTTATATTAATAATAGTTATTGATTTCACATAAAAATGATAAATGATTTGCCCATAACTAGATTTGGAGAATAGCACAACAGAAATAATTATAGCAGAGCCATAAGCAGATCTAATGTAGGACCATCCGAGATTCAGTATTTTGCAAATAAACTTTGCGTTAATTTCCATATGAAAAACTAATAGTGCATCACTCTCCACTGAAAGACAAGGAAGCCAGACTTCAAGGAAGCTGAAAGAGAAGAGTAAGAATTTCTCCAACTCATTCTTTCCCAAGTTTCTAAGCAAACTTTTCAGTAGTTTATATCATGACAGAGCAGATCACCTGAACTCTCATCTGTAAAAATAGGAAACCAGAATCAGTGATCTCCAAACCCTAAACCAGCTCTTCTCTGTATAATTTACTGTTATCTCTGAGAGGAATTTCTAGGTGATGATGATTCATATAATTCTAAGTGCTTTGCATGCAAGGTGAGCTTTGTACAACTCATTTGGCAAAATCTGCACTGTCATGCAATAGGCTCTAAGCTGAGTTGCAGGAATCAGAATCATAGAATCCTTAAGGTTGGAAGGCACTTCTTAGAGATCATCTAGCCCAACTCCCCTGCACTCACAGGGTCACCTAGAGCATGGGATTGCGTCCAAGTGGATTTGGAAGATCTTCAGGAAGGGAGATTCCACGACCTCTCTGGGCAGCCTGATCCAGGGTTCTGTCACCCTCACTGTTAAGAAATYTTTTCTTGAGTTCCTGTGGAATTTCCAATGCTTCAGTTTGTAGCCATTTCCTCTAGTCCTATCAGTCGCCACCACCAAAAAGAGGACGGCCCCATCCTCCTCACTCCYTCCCTTGAGGTATCATGTCCCCACCTCAGTCTTCTCTTCTCCAGGCTGAACAGGCCCAGCTCTCTCAGCCTTTTCTCACAGGGCAGGTGTTCCAGGCYCCTGATCATCCTCGTAGCCCCTACATAGCCCCAGGACTAACCCCTGGGGGACACCGCTAACTACAGGCCTCCAACTGGAGTCTGCGTCACTGATCACAATCCTCTGAGCTCTGTAATCTAGCCATTTCTCAATCCACTTTACCATCCACTCATGTAACTCACTATTTCAGAAGTTAGCACAAGAGCATAGTGGCCTTTCAGCATAGAATAGCAGACCTTCCAGGATAGCAGGCCTTCCTCAGCCCTTTTTCTAGCGATTTTTTGCAATTCTCAGTACTTGGAGCACTGTTACTTAGAACAAAATTAGTTGGAATCACCCTAAGCATCCAGGTTGCAAATGCTTAATTATTACTTTAATGATATTCTTAAACATTTCAGTCCCAGGACAAACACAGGTATAAATACACTGGTTTGAGATAGAAATGAACTTCAGTGCTATTCTGACTTTGGGTATATGATCCAAACAGAACCTATTCCAAAGCTTAGTAGGCTCCCAAACACAATCCCATGAATCCATCTTGTTGCCTCCAAAGTATTGATCATTACCCTTTTACCCTTATACCCTTACTACAGTGCATAAAGGTGTCCCAGCCTCAAGCTATCTACAAAATGGGTACCCAAGTGAAATACAACTTCAGAGTCATACAAGGAAAACTTTGGATTATCTTGTTTTTCTTATAGCCATATGGTGACCAGGCTGAGCACAGTTGCCCTATACAAGTCATATTCCAGGGAAGTTATTGGTTGTCCCCTCATTAATGGACAGACCCAAGTTTTCTCAAAGGTCATCTTGAAGTGCAAGTCCACAGTGCATCCACAGTGCAGATACACAGTTATATTGGATTCCAGCTTGGGACTGAGAACCTACTTGTACCTGAGTATCTATATTTTCATGTAGCTAGAGACTAACAGCTCAAGCTGTGATATCTGCTGTTGGTTCATAGGTTCATCAAAACCTAAGGGGACACTTASACATACACTTTCTCATTTATGTTTCTTTATTGCTTATGTYACTTTTGCAGTAAGAAAGACCCTTYGAAAAAGMTTTCTCCTTTACTTGGATGGAGTCAGCTTTGCACTTTTTGCATAGATTAGGATCATTTTRTATGTTTGAGTTGAGTAGGAGAAGGAATGAATGCCAGCATTTTTCTAATGAATGAAGATGGATAAYTGACAGAACTTTAACTATTGTTAATGCAGAAGTTGCATCTACCATTTCCTTAAGTCTGCAGACAAAAATTGTTTCTCTGAAACATGAGACTCAACATTTTGAAGCAGCAGTTTCCTCAAGGGAACAAATTACTGTGGAACATGGCACCTGTATGAGTCTGATTTATGCTAATGTACCCACTCCCTTTGCTGCATCTTCCCACCTTCTATCCAACATTTATCTACTTATTCATCTGTCTCACTTTATAATCTGCCAAGTGGTGTTTAAATTCTAGGTGGCAGGATTATCAATGTTTTTTTTTTTTTTTTCCTGGTGTCTAGTGCAGTAGGTTTGCAGTCTCTTTTTATCATTCTTTACTTCTACTAAAAATAGAAATAGTTGTATATTATTTATAACGCGCTTAGAAACTTGAATAGSATTTAATTTTGGCCAGCTACTGAAAAAAAAATTACTTTATGACCTGACAGTTATAGTGTGGTAGTATGGAGATTCAAGCTGGAAAAAAATAGGGCAGAGAAGCCATGATCTGATAGACAACCAGGTATACAAGAAAAGCACAGGCTAGTTTGTGGGGGTTTTTTTKTTTGTTTGTTTGTTTGTTTCCCTGATGTAGAACACTGGCTGATAGATATGTTTATGTGTTTATGTAGGAAAAATTCATCACATTAGTCATGCTTCCCTCATGGATTGCATTGCAGTGCCTGTGCCAGGCAGGTTTGTTATAAGAAAGTGATAATTTTTCTACCCTGATCACTATGACCAGACTGAGGAGTCAATGTGTGATACCTAGGAAATATATATTATATATATATATTTCAGGACCTGTGTTTCTGCAAAGATATAGCCCTAGAGCTTTACTCAAGGCAAGCATGTTGTTGCTAGCTGTGCCTGTCTCATTCCAGATGAAATTTCCTCCTACCATTTGTGGATCATAGCATTATCCTAACATTGATACACATTGATAACAGGGCAAGTTTGCAGAACAAGTTTCTTTTCAATAGACAGCTGTCAAGCTCTTGGCTTTGTGTGTTTGATATTCCCATCTGAAAACACATCTGGCTTTCACAGTCCTCAGATTTTCTGGTGAATGTCTAAAAACCAGGCTTCTTCTATAATATGTATGTGCTTTAAATGCAGCTTATTAAAATAAATTAAGACAACCCTTAAAATTTCTTTTGCTTCATCCCTATGCTTTCCTTTCCCTTCCCTTCCCTTCCCTTCCCTTCCCTTCCCTTCCCTTCCCTTCCCTTCCCTTCCCTTCCCTTGAAGAGATTCTGGAAGCTTTCCTGTGGAAAAAGAAGCTGTACCATATCTTGATGCTATTTGGAAGGGTGCAGCATAAATATGTCACACTAGTATCTCCTGTAGACAAAATTCAGGCACAAGTCTCAGGAGGTGGAAACCCAAGGAGACAAAAACTGTATTTTGAAATAGAAATACATTTTACTGACCAGGAGAAAAACAGATAATTATTTTGTGGTAAACTGGAGCTAAAATCCTGGGTGAAATGGTAGGTCTCTAATTCCAGGGTAGAGTTCTGTGATTCATAGAACCTATGAGAATTTGACCTCATCCAGAAACAATTAAAATTTATATGGTAGTAATAAACAAACCTTTTCTTCTTTCTCCTTCATTCTCTCCTTGAAAAGTCTTCTATATATATTTATATATGCAGCAATTGAAGCTAAATTGTAAAGCTACACAGAATCTATATGATATGAAGCAGATGGTTTCCTTAGCAACTCAGAAGCAAATTTTAGAGCAATTTCTCCCCACTCTGGTTCATTTCAGCATAACATTTAGTACCTAATGGCAGGAAAGCTCAGTATTAGCGACCCTTTGAACTGATGGGACATGATCAGAAGAAAACTTAAAAGTGTCTCAAATCGACTGCTTTAGTCAATGAGCTCATGCACAGAGGTCCCCAAAAGTAATCCTCAAGCTTCCCTAATCTCTTACCTGGGATGGGTAGCACTTTCGGGTAGTATTTCTTCAATGATTCGCATAGGATATCTCCAGAATTATCCTTTTCCAGAGATGTAGCCGAAGGAGACAGGCCTGAGAGACTGGCTGTATCACACAGGAGCTTTCTGATGAAAAAGCTCACAGATCGAGTAGCTGCTGAACCACTCTGTCACCTTTCCAGTTATGTCTGCAGTGGAGTAAATTCAGACCTGAATCTTGCAGATTTCCTCACTGACTTACTTACAGTGAACAGAAATTTAAAAACAGCAAAAAGTTCATAAATTTCTATCCATATATCATGGTTAAAACAATAAAATAAGCCTATCAGAAAAGGTGTTAAGTCAAATGAGAAGATTCAGGCTTTATCTAGAACCTGCATGAGTCAGTGCAGAGATTCACTTGGACTAGAAAGAGTTTTTGATGAAGACTGAGATTCCAAAATTGCCTATATTACCTGGATATAAAATGTGTTGTCCTTTTTCTTGTTCAAAGGAAAGGGTTAGAAGTACGGCCACCACATGAGTTTTATTTTAGTGTCTTTGCAGGTGTGTTATCAAGCCCAGCTTCTCAGACGTGAATTTTTATAATAACAGAAAAAGATGCATGTCATGAGGCTTGATAATATCAGAGGACAGTACAATATAAATGCTGTATACATAAAAGGAATAAGATATGCTCATACTTGCCAATATAAATGAGGTCAGCAATGAAATCTTCCTATTGAAATTCTCTGCATAACGGTGCATTTGTTATTGTTAAAGTGATTTCAGAAAGCAGGAAATCTTTAGGAAGGACACTTGTAAAGCATTAGCAGCTTTCTGTCTTGGGAGTGCACATCTAAACATGATCATGGGCATTGATTTTAGTTTAAAATTTTAATTAACAATATTTAGGTACATATAATTTGTGTAACAAATATAATAATATTCCAACCAGATTTATGCCTCCGATTTGTACTTGATTAAAAATTACAAACCTGTGTAATATCAAGCTCTCCTATTTACTTCCAAGATGGAAAAAAAGTCCATAAAAGTAAGCTTAGGAAATAAAGCCCACAGACAAAGCTCTGATCTGTGGATAAAGTAAACTCATAAACAGCTTACATTTCTGAAAGACATTTATAACTTCTGTGAAATATCCATTCAGGCTTGTTGGTGCTTTTGCCCAGGATTTCACTGGGTCAGCTAATCAGAAATTGATAGAAGTGCACTGGAGAAGAGAAAACAAATATCCTATGCTGCCAGGGCTAGACTACTCATTTAATTTAAAATGTATTGTGAGGTTCTAAAGATTGAATTTTTTTCCCCTTTCAAAACACAGACAAAAGTCCCTGAAAACCCTGAGTACCATTTGCTAACAACTGGGCGACTAAGTCACATATTCAAACATATGTACACACACACAGCTCAGAAATTTTGATTAATGTGCTCCAGAGAGCCATCTCTCAATTGGAAGATTTGTAGAATAAAAGGCAAATATAAGGCATCGGTTTGGGACCAGCTGTTTGTTCTAGGATAACATTCAGAACTTCTGCTTTTTGTACCTGTACATCTTGTTTTTGTCTACATGGAGAGAAATGCATGATACAAATAGTCATCATAGTCTTGGTTAGCTTGATTCTACTGGGATGAAAAATTAGTTCTAATACAAACTCTTCAGAAGAAACCTACCTATACTTTTTACATCTCATTGGGTGTGGTTTGGAGGAAACTTAATTCCATTATTCTCCTTTGTGTGTGAAAATACCGCATCAGATATTCAGATTTGACCAGTGTGACAAATCATGGGACATATTATTCTGAAGAACTTTAGAAAGTTACTAGTGAATGCAGAGGTCAGAAGTGGAGGCACTGAAGGGAATTTTTAATAAGGAGTTTAGCAGATAAAGAAAAATTTGCCCTTGAAGAGGAATTAAAAAGAAGAAAAGTTAGATGGGAAAAAGACACAACTTGATTATGGCCACTTACTTTTTTTAAAAATCACATGATCACACAAGGAAACATACGATTTTCTGTCGATATATCTGAGTCTTTATTCAAGTGTTTATATCACACCCTTCTCTAGGATAAGAGTCTCCTTATTTAAATTGACTTGTTTTCTTTTCTCAATCCTGCCTTTCGCTTAGCTGACATGCCATTTCCATCAATACACACTGTCTTCTGACTGTTACTTGTGCTGATTTACAACGGTAAATTTATGCCATTTCTGAGTGTTGACCTTATAGTTCATAGTATAACAATCATTATTTTTGTTCCCATCCGAGATTTAAACATGAACCTCCAGAGAAAAGAGCATGGGCATCTGCAAAGGAAAGGAGAACTCCCAGTCTGGATCTGCAGATGGTGATACTATCTGTGCAAGAGGCACATCCTATAGTGGGGTTTAGATTAGATTGGGCATCCACACGGTGGAAAAAACTCAAAGACCGCTTGGAGGAATTGTTTATCCCAGAGGGAGTTCCCAGTTCTCACTGAGCAGCACCAGTAATACTAGTGGTATTTGGCTCACTTCGGTAGACTCACTCAGAGCTGGCATTTTACAGCGTGCCTGTGTGTAAAATGTGTAAAACATGGTTAATCAGCAGTGACAGTACCTTCACACTTGGTACTCCACTGAGCTATCAGTAGTGAAATGTTAATATGTAGTGTCAGTGGGAAATGCATACACGCCATCAAGGGCTATATCTAAACTGTGTGTGTCCTGCAGTAATGGCTTCCCCAGTTGTACAACCTGGGTGACATGTATGAGTGCACCATCAGCACCCTTCTGCCTCTTAGGGCATATTTCAGTCTCACCGTGACATGAACTCAAGATGTTATCAAAGCATACAGTCACAGCTGATAAATCCCCCAGGCCCCAAAGACTAAATACAACTATTGTAGACATGCCTCGAGGTGTCTAATATG
This sequence comes from Nothoprocta perdicaria, assembly GCF_003342845.1. NCBI lineage: Eukaryota > Metazoa > Chordata > Aves > Tinamiformes > Tinamidae > Nothoprocta > Nothoprocta perdicaria. Next base: position 381,148 of record NW_020455649.1, read on the forward strand.
CAAACCCTTCAAAATCTTCAGGAGCAAGCTTTTCTCCCTGCTTAAAATCTTTTCTTCCTTTTAGCACTAAAAAGAAAGGAAACCTTCAAGTTTTTAAAGACTCTTGAAGATTCTAGCAGTTGTCAAAAGCTAAATCCAGTGCAGGAAGTAGTGTAACATAACAGGAACACTGTGGACAAGGAAATAGATCGGAGGACCAAAAGTCAGCCCTATACATGTTTCCAAGAGAGATTACTATGAATCTGTTTTAGACTGGAGCATAGAGGTATTCATGCTCCTCTGCTGGTTTAACTTCAGCTGAAAGACCCACTTTGCATTCTGTGAGACCAGTCCATGGTGCACAGCAAAACTAGGTAAGTGCTAGCAATTGAGTGCTCACAGGGCCTGGTGCCCATCCAAAATATAGTGACCTTGCAACACATCCAAAGATATCCAAACAGCTCTGTTTCTTGAAGAAATAGACACTCCTTTTCATTTGGGGTAACCTGAGATTAATTTTCAGCAGGTGAATTAAGGAACATCCTGGGATAAAATCTTTAAGGTATATCTTTAAAGAATTTCTACTGAGACAGTTAAAGTGAATTCTATCCAAAATGATCAGATGATCAGTCACTCACTTTTTGTTTTTTTACTAAGTAACACTTCTCACCAACAATAATCTGCACAGCTCTAKACAAAGCAAATTCTTTAAGACCACAGAAAATGCATTTTCAATTTTATAAGTCAACAAAAACTTAAGACAGAAGAGTCTTGAACTCTTCTAAACTCAGAGGCTGTAATGTCAGATGCAAGAAAGCTGACTGTTAATAAGYTGCTGAGCATAAAGCATATCCCATAAAAAACTGCAACAATGTGATGTGAAGAAGAATGAAGAAAATCCTCAGTCCCTGTGGAGAAGTATTTTTCCAGAGAAAAGAAAATATTATGCATTGGAATTGTTTGGTAGGTCTGCCTCAAATACAGAGCTGTCAGAAATTCTTRAGGGAAATGCACCTTATATTTTTGTCTTTGTAACTGTGTCCATATCTACTGCCATTACTGATGAGACATCTGTTATGCTTCTGAAAGTTTGGATTAGAAGAGATTGTTATTAATTGATTAAGAAAAGTGGAATCCAGGATAGTCAGGGGAAACATAGGAAGAATTTCCTTTTTTGTGCTCTTTTGTTTCTTTTGTTGTATGTATTAATGTATATTATCTTCTAGTTTRATCTGTGTCTGGCTTTTTTGAGATCAGTGACTATGAAATGCTTTGCTTTTGCTTTCCAGATCTTTCACCAAAACTGGAGTTTCTCCTAGTGCTCATATAAATTGTCAGGATGAGTTTATAAGTACTGAGGGGGATAGATAATGCTATTACAAGACAATTCCATTCTCTTTAAAAGGGCATAATGATCAGGAGATGTTTCCAAAGATTGGAAGACAGCAAATGCCACTCCTACCTTCAAAAAGGGCAAGAAGCAGGATCCTGGAAATCAATGGTGGTTAGCATAGTTGTCTATCTTCATAGACAAGCAGATGAAGTAAATGCTAAATAAGCAGACTGTAAGGTGGCATGAAAATTGGCTGAATTGCTGAGTTCAGACAGTTGTGACCAGTATAATAAAGATGAACTGGAGGCCAGTCCCTAGTGGTCTTCCCCCAGGGTTCAAAACTGATGTCTGCACTGTTTAATATCRTCATGATTGATCTTGAAGATGGGACTGAATGCACCCTCATCAAGATTGTAGATGACTCAACATGGGGACAAGTGATTGATACACCAGATGATAGTATTGCTTTTCACAGGGATCTTGACAGGCTGGAGAAATGGGCAGAGAGGAAYCTCACGAAATTCAGTGAATAAACCCTACATCAGGACAGGCTGACCATATGAACATCAGGTTTGTGAAGAAGGACACCTGGGTGTCCTAGAGCACAAGAAGTTGTCCATGAGCCAGCAATGCAATGCACCTTTGCRGCAAAGAAGGTGAAAGATATCCTGGGCTGCATCAGAAAAGCTTTGTCAACAAGATGAGGGAAGTGAATTCTCCTTTACTCAGCCTTAGCGAGGCCACACTTGAAGTCTTCAGTGCTGGTCCAGAGAGACCAGCTGTTCTCTCTGGGGCTGTTCAACAGATGGGGCTGTTCAACCTRGAGAAGAGGTAGCTCRAGCTGAATCCTGTCATTGTGAGAGCATGGCCTAGARGTTTCCCTTTGAAGCTCAACTCTTCATTGAGTGAGCTATGATTCTGTATGCCATTGTATATAATTTCGTTTGCATATGGTATCAGTTGCACATGGTTATATTCATATATGGCACTGGTTATATACTGCTATGTCTGCATATTGTATATAGCTATATATATCATGATACATTCAGCAGAGGGAATACTGTGTCCATTTCCGATATTAATTAATCATGTTATAGAAATCTATTCAAAATAAATGTGAGCCAGAAGGATGGGCATGTTGTTTTCTCATAATTCCTCTTTAACAAACTCTATGTAATCATATGATTTCATAATTCTATACTCCAWGAAGGGACACTAGATATGTGGGATATCCCAGACGTCTTCAAAATAAGAGCCATATGTGGACACCGGTCATACACAGATTTGCAACACACAGATAGCTTCATTGTCTGGATGTCCTAGCAATCATCTGGCAAGCTATCAGCTGAAGGGAGCCCAGCCAAATTCTGTCATTCTTCCTCCTTCTTTGCTAACCTAAGGAGATATTTCAGCATCAACAATAGGCTGAGAGACCATATGCCCTGGCTTTGCCTGCAGATGCTGTTTTTGCAGATATACTGTAGAGATATTCCATTGCCTTGGGCATGTTAGGCCAGAGCATTGCTTAGAGGTCAAATTTGACCAGTGTATTTTACCAGAGCAGCAAATGGTGTTTGCATGCAACACTTTCATGTAGCCTAAGACTCCTCTCAGATAATACAAGTGTCTTTCCTTGAAGAACCGGCCTCCTTTGCTGAGAGCTGCAACAGACAGATTTCTGGGTTCTTTTTTAGGTAATTCTTTCTGGATTAGGCTCAGGACAGAAATACTCCATTCCTAGCAAGCTATAGCTCTTCATTTTAATGAGTGGGCTGTCAGGCCGCTGAGATCAAGTCTATCAGCTACTTTCTAGTTTATCTTTAAAAATAAGGATTAAAGCAGTTAATGATTTTTCTTCACTTTGGCATTTTAAGCTAAATRGATATCTAGATGCTGAGAAAGCCTAAATGCAGGTTGAGGAACTTCAGTGACAAATAATAATGTGTCAGATGATAAAGAGACATAGTAATTCCTCGCTAGTGTATTTTTTCCTGACATTACTCCTATGCTGAGGATGAAGTAAACCAGTGTAAGGACTGTTATATCAGTACTGCAGTGCCCTGAGGTATGGGAGTAAATGGCCAATTGATTGGTTTTTTTTTTTTTTTCTTTTTTTTTTTCTTTTTTTTTTTCTCTTTTCAATTACATTGAAGTCTGTGGTAGATAAGTTATGATACTTCTGGGAAATCTAAATATCTACATCAATATTCCTAAACACAATTGACAATATTCACACTTCACACTTTCATGTTGTCTGTGCAAGGTTGATTCAATATGAGTTCAGATGGAACAAAACTAACTTCTTAATAATAAGTAACAGTTTAAACTGCAATTAAACCTATAAATATGTGAATGCAGACATTCTATCTGAATACTGCAATTGTCTATGTTAAGTTAGTGTGTTTTGCAAGGCTGGTGTAATCTCACCAAAGAGGTACAACTGTGTCGCTGAGATTTGCATTCAAGTCCTTATGATTAACAGAAAATAGTTCTACTCTCTGACTGGTGAGATATCTCCAAATCAGCATTCATAAAAGAGTGTGCCAAGCTAGAAGAGCATGTTAATGTAGGAGTGGGTCTGCTAGATCTGTATGGGATATTTTTGATCAGTATGTCGCCAGCATGGAGACTCCTCTTCATACTCATACAAAACAGAGCTAGTCAACCAGGACTCCCAGATCCCTCTCTGCAGAGCTGCTTTTCAGCAGGTGAACCCCTAATCTGTACTGATGCCTGGGGTTATTCCTCCCCAGGGGCAGGCCCTGCGCTTGTCCTTGTTGAACCTCATGAGGTTCCTCTCTGCCCAACTTACCAGCCTGTCCGTGTCCCTCTGAATGGCAGCACAGCCCTCTGGAGTTTTGGCCACTCCACTCAGCTTGGTATTGACTGCAAAGTTTCTTAAAGAAAGATGCTTCTGAAGAGGATGTGGCTTTCTCTGAGATGCATTTTTCTTTCTCTCACTGGGCACTAACAAAACGCAATTTTTTTTAGAAACTCAGCCGTTGATCCACTAATGGGAAAGCAGAAGAGCTGAAGCATAAAGGTGAATCATAACATCCTGGACCACGTTGCCAAGGGAAACTGTAAAGTCTCCTTCTCTGGAGAGAGGTTTTCTTCAAAACCTGCCTGGATGCCRCTGTATACCACATGCTCTAAGTGTCCCTGCTCTAACAGGGGGGTTGGACTAGATGATCTCTAGAGGTCCCTTCCAACCTCAACCATTCTGTGATTCTGTGAAAACTCACTTGGGCGCAATCCTGTGCCACGTGATCTAGATGACCCTGTGTGTGCAGGACAGTCGGACTAGATCATCTTTAAAGGTCCCTTCAAACCTTAAGGATTCTAGGATACTATGATTCCATAAGCATGAGCTTCTTTTAAGGAATAAAAATGTCCATTGCACTGCTGAGACCTGCAGGAATTATTCTGCTAGCATTGTTGAACAGAACACCAAAACTTGTTGAGGCTTATATTTTATTTGAATACAGAAAAGAGAGAGATCAAATCCCTTGAACAGACTGTTTAAGTATTTAAATATTCATGGAATAGTAGATCACAGTTACTGATCAAAATCTGTCCAAGGAGACAGACTGGTAGAAATAGGTGTCTAATTGCTGAAATTTGTAACTCTCAGCATGATGGCAGCTAAAATTTAGCCTTTGCAGATAACACATGCACAAAGGCTTTTTGGAGTACTTAAGAACTCATTAAGTAATAACTTTTAAAACTAATTCTTAGCAGTTTTGCAGTTCAGCCAAGTCTTCAGATCTTTTCATTCATGTCCCTGCAGAGCTGTAAGTAGAGTTGTGGTCTCCTACTTTCTTGGAGGGACCACAGAAAAGTCCATTGATTATTAATAGTCATAATTATACAYATAATATRTATATATTCATATACATATATGTATGCCTGTATGCCTACTTCCATATTTTAACTTCTCGCCTATCACGGTACCATGTGGTTTCCATGATGCTGTTGCCCCATCCAATGACCTGAATGTCAACACTTCTTAAATATACATWTAAATCTTGCTATATAACGAGCTTCCAGTTGTATTCACAAATACAGAAACTACCAGTTTGTGCTGTGCAAAGCAAGCTATAAAGAACTTGTCTGATATTTAAAATTGCATGAAGATATTGAAGGAATCTTTTTCTCTGGCCAAAATAACTGGCTTAAGAATAGTGTTAGTGAATGTTGTAAAGCAAGTACTATAGAATTGTCTCTTGCAGGACAGGTGYAGTAGCCTGAATTTTGAGGTAATTCTTGTAATTTTTTTCACTTTTCTTTGCTTGTTTGCTGTGGTCACTCTCCATCTCTTTGAACTACTTAGTTTTGTGGCTTTACCAGTCAGATTATTTCTCAGTTCAGGAGAAAAAAAGAATCCTTTAAAGTTACCAGAGCAACCAGCTCTGAGTTGCAGAATATTGTCTAGGCAAAACAGACAGTCTTTATTTAGATTACTTCTATTTTTATAAAACAATGTGTCTTCTAAAATGTGGAATTCTCTCATTAATTATGTGGAATTTTACATTTATTTCAACTAGCATAAAAAAAGAAGATGAGTGAGACTGTTGGCCCAAACAAAGGTAGGGTCCAGACTATCTAAATCTACTTTCTGCAGAAAGGATAGGACTGYGGTTTACATTAGCAGTAGATAAATACCTRTGGCTGCCTTGCCAGCCAGTCTGATCCCCTCCTTCTCCTGTCTCACTCCATCTGAAAGACGTACTTTTTCAGTGCCTTTTTCCAGATTTCCTCTTTTGATTCATAACTCTTTGGCCAATGCAGTTCTCCCTTTTCCCGCTGTGCCAAATGTTTCCCAGGTCATCCACTATTTCAGGGTTCTTATTCAAGTTGTAGCTTCTTGTCCCTTTCTTCTTGCCCAAACAACTCCATGTGCATCTCCTTTTATTAAATCTTCCTCCCACTCCAGTCCCTATGTGATAATCTACTTTCTTCCCTCCTGGCAGCCCAGCTTTATTTTTTCTSTAGTCTTGTGACCCAAGAGAGTACATTTGCCCCTTGGTCTTACCACAGTGTTTCAGAGAGAAAGGAAAGCCAAAGAAGATGTGCAGTCTATAAAAATCTGGTGGAGAGAAGAAGAGATAAAAGAAATACAAAAGGCAACTTGGAAAGATATTCAGTTTGCATTTCTTTGATCAGTCCTGAAGTATATTCCTGTTGAAAAGTGTCCTAAAGTGAAACAAAGTTCATATCCTAAGGAGATAAAAATACCTGGCATTGATTATCTATTTGTCTGTCTAGAGTGAATGGCCATCTTCACCTAAGGGAATAGTTTGCAGTCTTGTAGGTGTCACAGGTGAGTCACAGGGAGAGGAAGAAGTTTATTAAATGATTGTCTGTCTTTTCTGAAATATGTATGAAATTTTATTTTGGCCATCCTGGCCATTTTGGCATGTTCTTTTCCTTTCAAGGCAGAATTCTGTGAAGAAGAGAATAAAATTGGTGAAGTTCAACTGAAATAGCAAGGAGAAATGGTGTGATGACAACAGCAGGAAGTTCAAAGAGCTTGAATGGTTCTTGAATGGAGCAGAAAGAGATGACAGAACAAGCCATTGCACCAAAGTCTTATGAGTGCCTTAAGGAAGYTGGTTTTATTTTTAAAAACTCTTCACTTTTTTTCAGATTCCAAATACGGGTGCCTCACTGTTCCAGGTCACATGTCAGCCAGGTCCTCTTCAGTGGTGTCYCCTCAAAGCTCTGAAGCACTGTCAGCACTAAAACCTCTCTACTGAGAGTTTTTTTGAGTACAAGGAACAAAAAGATACCTTTGGACTTTTTCACTGACTTTCAGTGGTTTTGAACCTGTTCCTGGTAGGAAGCCTGTGCTAGAATTGTGATGAGTGATAAACTGAAAAGGTGGGAGAACAGTCAATATTTCACTATCACTTACCACAGTGTCAAGGACACAAAAGATGTTTCTTTAACTCACAGAAACTCCACCATTGGGACAAATGAGACTTTTCTGAATAGTAAGGGGCAGATTTCAAAAGCAGAAACAGGTGTGGTTCTGTGTCAAGAATATATTAGCAAATTAAGCGGCTGAGGACTGCAGGATAATTCAGGCTGGAAGGGATCTCAAGAGATTTCTGCTCCAGTTTTCTTCTCAGAGCAGGGTTAGCTCAGCAGGGTCAGGATCAAGCCATATTTTATAGGGCTTTAATGAGTAGGGTCTTGAAAACCTCCAAAGTTGAAGACTGTRCAAGTCCTCTGTGAAATTGCTCCACCGCATGACTAATAGTGCTCTTTACTGGACTATTTTGAAAACAAACCTTTTCTTATATGCACAATTGGGAAAGCAACCTTCCAGTGAAGATATTCCCATACAAAGGCATGTAAAACTAGAATGATGACTCTTAGTTTGAATGTGAACCACATTACTGCACTCCGGCACCAAGCTGCAACACCAGCATTTCTCATGCATCTAAATATTTCGCCACTTCAGACAACAAGCATACATTATCCTCTCTAACTAAACTGAAGCAGAATAACATTAAATATTATGAAGTGTAAACTTCAATATAAAACATTCTCAGTTTCAGTCCTTTCCACATTCTTCTGTGTCTCCAAGTTTGAGTTTTTAAATAGTAGCTTATTTTTGAACTTTCTGCTTCCTCTCCATCCAGGCATAATAAAATGTAATTAAGGTCAATATGTTGTAAAAGTTTTTGGGAGACCTAGGGAAAAGACATGGAGGAAAAGAGAGACTATAACAATAAAGTAATAGCACAAAACTATTTTTAACTGGAAAAAACTATCATCCAGTCAGTTTCTTAGTCAGAACAGGAATGTCTTCAAAGTTACACCATTTTTTTTCAGGGAAAGTTGATAAGAGTTTTGAAATCCTTTAAGCTCTCAGTAGGTGCTCAACATGGACAATATTTGTCCAGTGCTTCAAATAGAGAAGGGCCACTGCTAGTGCCATTTATTTCAGTGTGTTGTGTACAAATCAGTACCACTGAGGAGTAGAACTGAGTGTTGCAGTCCCAGTGCATGCACAGTTGGAGAATGGCAGAGTCAAAGGATGCCTATTGTCTATCTGAGGGCATGTACAGACCTACAGCTAAGACAGGTTGTGTAAGAGCTGCTGGCCCAGAAAGATCTCTAACTTGACAAGGTAAGCAACAGAAGTTATTGACAGACTGTAAGTCATCTGAATATCCCTATTACTACCCAGAGGATGTTCAGATTCAGTGTTTAAGGAACAGGAATGCTTGCTGTGTCTGTACAGTTTTCACAGTGAAAACTGTGAAACAGTAAATAAGAACTAAATGCTTTCATCACAAATTTGGCTACCTGCAAATGGCACAGTTTGGTTGTAAAAGACAGCTAACGGAGGAAGAGAGAAGAGCCCTGGATATCAGACATCTCAAATGGAGAAAGTTTACCTTCCGTCCCTAACCAAAAAGCATCCCTAAGTCTAGAATCCAGGGCAGAGCATCCCATGGATCTCTGATTCACCGTAAAGATGACCAGATCAAGTGAATGAGCTTGGAGCTACTGAGCTCTGGAAGTGTGGGATAGATGAGTGGATGGTGAGGTGGATTGAGAACTGGCTTGTTGACAGCTCAGAGGGTGGTGATCAGTGACGCAGAGTCCAATTGGAGGCCTGTAGTTAGTGGTGTCCCCCAGGGGTCAGTCCTCGGTCCGGTCCTGTTCAATTTATTCATCAATGACCTGGATGAAGGGACAGAGTGCCCCCTCAAAAAGTTTACTGATGATACCAAACTGGGAGGAGTAGCTGATAGCCCTGAGGGCTGTGCTGCCATTCAGAGGGACCTGACAGACTGGACAACTGGGCAGTGAGAAACTTCATGAAGTTCAACAAGGGCAAGTGCAGGGTCCTGCACTTGGGGAGGAATAACCCCAGATAYCAGTACAGGCTGGGGACTGACCTTCTGCAGAGCAGCTCTGCAAAGAAGGACCTGGGCGTCCTGGTGGATGACAAGCAGCAGTGTGCCCTGGTGGCCAAGAAGGCCAATGGGATCCTGGGGTGCATTAAGAAGAGCATCTCCAGCAGGTCAAAGGAGGTGATCGTCTTCCTCTATACAGCCCTGGTGAGGCCACATCTGGAGCATTGTGTCCACTCTGGGCTCCCCAGTACAAGAGGGATGTGGAGCTGCTGGAGAGAGTCCAGCACAGGGCTATGAGGATGATCAGGGGCCTGGAACATCTGCCCTGTGAGAAAAGGCTGAGCAAGCTGGGCCTGTTCAATTTGAAGAACAGAAGGCTGAAGGGGAATCTGATCAGTGTCTATAAATACTTCAAGGGATGGAGTGAGGAGGATGGAGACAACCTTTTCTGTGGTGGCCGCTGATAGAACCAGGGGAAATGGCCACAAGCTGAGGCACCAAAACTTCTGCAGGAACTTAAGGAAAAAAATTCTTGACAGTGAGGATGACAGAGCCCTGGAACAGACTGTCCAGGGAGGGGTTGTGGAATTTCCTCTGGAGATCTTCCAAACCCACTTGGATGCAGCCCTGAGTCACATGTTCTAGGTGACTCTGCATGTGCAGGGGAGTTGGACTAGGTCATCTCTAGGAATTCCTTCCAATCTTCAGGATTCTATGATTCTATGATACTGAGTAGTCTCCACAAGGACAATAATAGGTGCCCTGGTGAATAAATAGCCTAGTGCAAAAAATACAGGGGGAACTGTGGGAGATCAAAAAGATGCTTGTGCAACGTAACAAAAGAGAGCTTGTCATGACAGCAGCTGATAAATAAATAAATAAATAARTAAATAAATAAATAAAATAGTTTTCTTCATGAAGATACTTGGTGTATCTTCATGTATCAGATCTGTGTTAGCCATCACTTGATGTGATACGATTATCCTGTGGCATGACATAGGGAAACCTGAGTTCATGGAAATTCCTAAATTAGTCAGCCAACATCTTAACCAAATTTCACTAGCTTGACATGGCTGTGCTGCCAGAATTGGCTCAGATGAACCAGAGATAGTTCAAGACTCCCTGATGTGGACAGATGCATGTGTGGGCTCCAGTCCAGGTCAGATTTGCCTGTGAAACTCAGGATTGTTCTGCAGTGCATTCTGCACTGGAACCTGATTTGAATCTCCTTTTTTTCTGAAGAAGGATCACAGTACTCTTGTGCATTTAACTTGCTTATTAACATACCTGTTTCCTTTGATTCCCTGATTTTTCTCTTCTCCATTTCTTCTCTGCAGACAATTTAACTCCAATTTAACTCCCTTTTACCTTTTGTGTAAGGGTTATTTCAAGCTGGTTGGTTTTGGCTCCTATTCAGATTTTTCATTCACTCACTCATTTGCTATTAGACAAAGGCATCATGTTTTCAAAGTAGATTAGTTCAAACAAATAGTAAACACTACGAAAAACCAAATTCCATTAATTAAAATGCACCAATTAAAAACACTGTCTTTTTCAGACACTTGCTATAGCACATTTGCTAATYTACCGTAATGACATTTCATCAGACCAAAATGTATGGAGCCTCAGGACCCCATTAGGAGATGAGACAAGACTTCACAGAATGTGAAAGGAAATACAGAAAATCAGCCTCCAATTTGACACCAGGGGAAGAAGATACTGAAAAAAAAATAAAGGCCAGGATGCAAGCATGTGTATTTGGAATTTGATTTGTTTAATGAAAATCTCTCTAAATGAGGGAAAAGCAAAACTGAATCTTGTACAGTTTTTAATTTCCTTGTTGCATGATATAAAATCTTAGATATAATCTATTTAGGCAGAGAACTTTTTATTTTTATTTTTGTTATGGTGTATTATTCACAAAGTTCAGCCTATGGAATGCATTTTTTTCCTCTTTTTGTAATGTCTTATTGCCAGTATTTGTTATCTGTGAATTGCACAGAATTTCTCAGAATTTCTRTTCATGATTGGTGACTGTCATGTTTTAAAGAAGTGTGGAAAATAGTGAATGACTTGCTGTCCTTCCTCAGTATAAAAAATTATCCACACTAAGCTTCCTGAAGAATTTATGAGTGAGTCTGTGGTCATCTGATCACTTGGGAACAATTAATGATTACCACACCATAAAAAGCAAGGCAGAGATCTCAGGACATTTAATAAGAAAATATTAAAATAATAATGTTTGTATTGTCTGACTAGACAAAACAACTAGAAAATCGAAATCCACATTTCCAAATGTGTGTTTTATAACATCAATCTTTCATGGGTGGACAAAGAGTGAGTGCTCTCTAAAATACAAATTCTTAGTTTGCCAAAAAAATTAGAAGAAAGGCGCACTTGCAAGTATATCTTTTTTTTTTTCCCAAGGAAATGGTACAAAGCAGTGATCTGTAGGTTTGCCCAGAGTTACAAATATATTATCAAAATATTGCTTCAGACAAAAGAAGGTTTTATTTTAAGGGAACACTGAACTATTAAAACAAATAAGTAAGTTGCCGTTCTAAAAAATGCAATTTTTGGTTTAGTGAGCTGTACAACAGAAGAAGTATTACTTATTATTTATGCACTTCAGTTAGTTATTAGCTAGATCTATTGAATTTCCTAGCAGGATACCATTCTATTTTAAAAGCATATGTATGTTATAGCAACCCTGAATTTATTAAACTTTTGCAGTATAACAGCCCTATTTATGGTTAACATTGCTACAATCACGCTAAACTGTGCCATTTACTGACTTTGAATGGCGTCTTCAATGTAATGTTGTCATTAGCCTTATTGAAGGATCAGACCAACTTGTAGCTTACAATATTGCTCTTGATACTTAAGAAGTCTCTTTCTAATTTCACCGTAACTATAGTGCCTCTTTTTGTAGATTTGTATTCAAAACTGTTCTGCTGAATGTTCTGTGAATAGCTGGGTATTCAAAGACTTAAATACTTTTTGGTATTACAAGGAAATGTAGCTATATCTGAGTTTTATCAAGATTTATGKCTTTCCTATTAAGTTTCCTTAATAAAGCAAGGCTAAAAACAACTATTAGTGAATAACTTAAGAAAATATGGTTCTCCCTTAATCCCGTTTAAAATATCCTTGGGATTTCCATGGGATAAAAAAGAGCAAATTAAAAAATCTTTTACAGTTCATATGAGATATTGCTTATTGAAGCACAGATTAATTATTTCTTTGTTGATAAATTACTTCTGACATATGTAATTAAAGCAGAAGATTCAATCATTAACTTCAATCAATACAAAAGTACACTCTAAAAGAGCAAAYTGTAGCGCACAAAGGGTAATAAACTAATGTGCATTGCATTTTTATACTTTAAAATGCCTTTTACCTGGAAAGCAGTTCACATTAAAAAAAAAAAAATCACTGTGCATATCTGATTTTTCAAACTTCTGTTTTCATATATCATCAAAACAACATGCAAGGAAAAAAATATTTCTTTTATGTAAAAAGAAACCTTTAGAAGGACAACCATTTGACATTATATCATCATATAATATGTAAGTATGACACACATTGTATTCTGGTATCTCACAGAGGCAAACAGGCTGGTATCTGATTTTGCTATCTATTCTAGAAACATGAAGAAAATGGCATTCTCCGTCTCAAAATAACTTTTTGGCATTAATAACTGCATCTCTGGATGACTGCATTACATTGCAGGCAGAGAAATGTACATTTATTTCAGAGAAAAGTGTCACTTAGTCTGGTTAAATGCCTGACATGCAAAAATGTTGTAATTTTCAGTAAAATACCTGCCTTGAAGTATCTAACTCATCAAAAAATCTTGGTGAAGACAAAGCACAGAGACTTTTATTTCAAAGTGCCTGGTAGAAGCCAACACTATAATCCCTCTAACYCAGATTTCTGTTGTGTCACCATATCAAACAAAATAAAGCAATGCTTCATCTCCACCAAGGCTTGGCTTGGCTTCCAGTCTGTATGGATGCAAGGGGTTACTGCACCCCGGTACAAACCCTTGCACTTCATGTGTTGAATTTCATGAGTTTCTGCTGAACCAGTTAAGCTTAGTAAGTACTAGAGAACTGAAGTTCCACTTTCTGACATATCAAAGCCTGTCCAGTATTATCTGCATATTTGTTGGTTGTGGCCAGGTTCTCGATGGCCAGAACTGGCCAGGTTCTTGATGATGACTTGAAACACTATTAGTTGCAGTATCAGTCTCTAGGGTACTCTACTTTTTCCTAGTTACATCTGGACAATATGCTGTTGAATACTACCAACACCGATATTATTAAATATGGTAGTTCAGCCAATCTTCAGCCCATCCAGCAGTTTGTCAGTCCACACTCTCTCAGCTTCTAGAGTATTGACAAGGCATTTTACAACCATCAGCCTCCTTATTCTCCTTTTCACCATGGAAGATAACGAGGTTCGTCAAATTTGATTTTCCTTTAGTAAATTTGTGCTGACTAGAAATGGAGATCAAGAGAATATACTCACAGGAATCGAGGAGAGACTGAATGACCTGCAGAATTCTAGATCTTATTTCTTGTATTTCATAAAGCTTGGTGTAACATTAGCAATTTTCTAGTCATCAGGAGCCTTTTCTGTTTTGTGTGATTTTTTTGGATATGATAGAGAGTATTCTTCCAGTGACATCATCCAGAGGTTTCAGCATGTGAAGATAGATACTCTCAGGCCTTATAGTTGTGCATGTGGTACCAGAAATACCGATTCACAGAATAATTTGTTTTGAAGGGCTGTCTGCAGGTTGCGGTAGTTCACATTCCCATTAAAAGAAAGGTGAACTTCTGGGTAATATCCAGGTGGTCAGGGCCAAGACCAGACAGGTGCTGAATATCTCCAACTCCAAAGACTCCACAACYTCCCACATAAACCTAGTCAGTGTACTGACAGCCCTTGTTATTTTTTTTTCCTTATACCTAACTGGAATTTCCCTTGTTACAACCTGTGTTTGTTTTCTGTAATGTTATCCCTCTGAGATGTTATCACTCGTCATTGAACTATGCCATCAGGTAGATGAAGACAGCAGCAGCGTTTATTTTGAGCCTTCTCTTCTTAAGGCTGAACAAATCCCCTTCTTTCTGCTTTTCCCCATAAGCCATGTTTTCAGGCTTTACCCATAAGCCTGAACATCCTGATGGCCTCTGCTGAACTTGTTCCACTATCTCTCTTTCTTACTCTGGGGAACACAGAACTGATTACTACAGATTATTCTAAATGAGGTCTCACAGGTACCAAACTGAGCTGAATTAGGGGAACACTAATAATCCTCATCTGTTGTTCCCATGTTTTTGGCTGTCCCTGTCCTCAAAACATGATGATACACACAATAGTCTTGAAGGATTTGCTATTTCCCAAGATTTAACAATCACAGCAAGTGTGTTATTGAGGAGAGAAAAGCAGTTTGATTGGGCTATAGTCTCCATTGTCTTTATAATGAAAGTAGTCTTGAATAGGTAGCTAGCTTTTAAATAGAAAAATTTAGGTGAAATTAATGCTATCTATATAGGTGAAGTACTTACAGAAGATCAGAGGGAAAACAAGTATTAAAGGCAGCACCTTAATCTAGCACATAATACAGAATATGATTGGGATAGAAAGCTAGGTACATCCCTGGGTTTATTTATGGAAATTAAATTGCATCCACTTACCTTAAAGATGATTAAAGTTCCTACTATCTAAATTAAACAATTCACATCTCATATACCTAATGTATCCAAAGTTCAAATTCACTCTGCTTCTCCTGACATCTAAAAAAGCAATTTGAGGTTTCAATTCTTTATGTCTTTCTTCATTCACAATTGCTAAATTCTAATTTTATTTTTTTTTATTCAAGCAGCAGGTCAATAACACTGTTAAGGCTGAAAGGTTTTTCTTAATTTTTTTTTCAGGAAGGGAGCAAAGAGATCTCAATAAAGGTTAAAATTTTTGAAGAAAGATATCAAAAAAATTATTTCAGTGTCTGAGTCAGTTATTAGTACCAAAATCTTCAACATCTATTTATTTTTATTTTTCCTAGTGATTAATCTGATATGATATTTTCATTATAACTTTCTGTGTTTTTGGATTTGGCCTAGTAAAATGATAGCAAACAAAATACGTGGATAGGAGGACCTCCTAAGAGAAGAAATTGCTTTCACAAAGACACTCTTCAACAGTGAGAATGGAGATGAGGGGGTAGGACAATCCAACCTGCTCACACCACTCGGTGCAGTCAGCCTTTGCTGGCAGGGCACGTCGCCTACTCATGTCCAGCTTACTGCCCACTTGGATTCCCACACCTTTTCCTCAGAGCTACTCCCTAGGCAGTCAGACCCCTGGTGTGTTGTTGCAAAGATTTTTCCCTCACAAGGACAGCAACCTGTGTTTCTCCTTTTTGAATTTAACGAGGTTCCTATTGGCCCATTCTTCCAGTCATGTCCCTCTGGATGCCCTGTCCTTGACTGCATCAGTAGATCTCTCCCCTGAATTGATGTCATCTGCAAGCATGATGAAAGTTCATTCCATCTCCTTCTCCAGGTCATTGATAAAAGATGTTAACTGGTGAGGTCTCAAGACAGACCCCTGCATTACTTTCCTTCCTACTGGCCTTCAAATGAGTACTACCCATTAACTTTTGTCTTCTGAGCCTGACCAGCCAGATAGCCAATTTTTACGCACCTGATTGTCTAGTCATGTCCTAAACTTCTACATGGATACTAGAATATTGTGGAAGACAGTATTTTAAAGTCAAGGTGGGAGGCATCCACTGATCTCCCCTCATCCACAGATTCATGTGTTTTACTGTAGAAGACAATCAGATTGGTCAGGAATTATATATCCTTAGCAAATCATGCCAACTGTTCCCAGTTATGTGTTCTCTCGTGTGCCCAGAAGTGTGCTCCAAGGAAATAGGAGATTTCTCCACTTCCAGCACACTTAAAGGTAGAGGTTTCTTGAATTAAAACTCAGATCTTAGTATTTAATAAATGTTAAAAGATGTTTTCTCTCATTATGTATCTAATCGTTTTTTTTTCCAGCTAAATTGCACAAATGACATCTACAACAACCATTAACAATGAGTGTCACAGCTTAATTTTATAATAATGTGAAGATGTAGGTGCCTCGTCTTTGGGACTGAGAGACTCCTCTTGATTATCAGTCTTCTCAATATTCAGAGAGGGAGGCACCTTTGTAGGAGGAATAAGCTTTTCTTTTTATTTTTTTTTTTCCAAAAGACTCTTTTATTGCAAATTGCTTGCTCAGAAAAAAAAAATAAAATCATTTTGAAATGAAAAAGAAACGGGATAAAGGAAAGGTATATGACGAAAAAGTAATTCTTTCCTTTGCCCAGTTACCCTTGTCTTAAATCATCATTTTGGAAGGCATAGTCTTTGTGAGTTCCATTCTTTTTTTTTTTTTTTTTTTCATTTGGAACGAAAAAAAATACATTATACTTATTTCATTTATACATTCAGTTTTCCCAGTTAGATATTGAAGGGTCAGATCTGCCAGCTAAGCAAAACAAATTTA
>NW_020455650.1:0-8450 GCF_003342845.1 Nothoprocta perdicaria
CGGCCGCGCGCGGCCCTCACCCACGGAGAGCTGCTCCCCGGCGCGCAGCACCTCCTTGGCCAGCTTGACGGCGGCCAGCTCRTAGGCGCCCGTGCCCGCCACGCACAGCGCCGTCACGTCCAGGCCGAGCTGGTAGAACGTGGTCCGCGGGGTGCCCTCGAGCTCTGCAAGGCGGCGCGTTGACGCGGCGCCCACGCAGCGCGCCGCGTTGGGCGCCGCGTCCCCGCTCTACGCACCCAGGTGTGCCACCTCCTCATCGGTGCGCAGCTGCAGCCAGGAGAGCACGTCCACAGTGCCCGCCGGCGCCTGCACGGCGCGGGGGCTCTCGCAGGACGAGAGGAAGGCCAGCACGTAGAGCGCCAGCTCCCCCGACGTCATGTCTGCGGGCACGGAGCGCGGCGCTGGCGCGGGGGGCCGGGGGTGCACCCGCCGCCGCCGCCGCCGTCCTACCCTTGGCCGCCCTCTCCACGGCCGCCTCGCGGAGCCGCTGCAGCAGCTCCTTGCAGCGGGCGCAGCCGCCGGCGCCCGCCAGGTTCAGCGCCAGCAGCACGCTGGGGTCGGGCGGCCCCTCGGCGCCCGCGGCGCCCTCCAGCCGCTGCAGCATCCGCGACACGTCCTCGGCGGGCGCGACTGCAGGGAGCGGAGCGGGGCGCTGCCGGCCGAGCCCGCCGTGCCCGCCGGCGGCTCCCTCCGCGGCGCCCGCACTCACTGCAGCCGCCCGCCAGCCCCAGCAGGGCCAGGAGCCCCAGCGCCGGGCCGAGCATCGTCCCGCCCGCGGCGCCGCCGGCCTCTGCGCGCGGGCCCCCGCGCCCAGCTGCTTTTGAGAGGGTGCCCGCGCCCGTCTCGGCCTTATCTGCTTATCCAAGGGCGCCCCAAGGAGAGCCGGGTCCGTGCGTCAGCCTTGTTCTTGGGGCTGTGCCCGGTGCCCGTGGCGGCCGGCACCTGGCAGCGGAGCCTGACCCCAAAAACGGGGCCTCGAGCTCAGCCCAGCGCCACGGGGACCAGGGGAGCCCGTGCCCAGTGTGCCCAGTGTGCCCAGTACCCCCCGAAACCCACCAGCTTTGCTTTGCTGTGGCCCAAAGCTCTGCTCCAAAGGGCACCTTTAAATTAAAGCTTAAATCGTTCGGAACCCTCTTTAGTCCTGCCTGAAAGGCTGCCCTTGCTCTGTCCGGCGCCTGCGCGTTCACCCTGGAACCTACTAAGCACCAGGAATGGGCTGGCGTGCTTTTCGCTTAGGGATCTTCCCCGCAGGTGGGTCCTGGGCTCGGCTCCCACCGGGAATTGCCCCGGGGACAACGGAGGGAACGGGCAGCGCCGGCGCCGGGCGGGACCTGGGCTGCTGGCCARGGCGCGTGGGGCCAGCCGCGGCCACGGGGCGCCCTTGGGGGACACGGGATCGGCCGTCCTTGCCGGAGCCGGGCAGGGGGTGGCCGGGGACGCGGTCACTGTGTGTCCCACGCGTCGYCCCGTGCCTCTGCCGGGCTCCTGCCGGGCCCGGCGGGATGGGGAGCTGCTGAGCGGGCCGGAGGCCACTGGGGCAGGGTCCCTGCGCGGCACCCGGCAATGCCARCGGGGCACCAAGAGAACACATCGCATCGGCCAGCGCCGTCTGCTCGCAGCCCCCAGGCACTGCAGGGAGAACGTAGCCCCCTCTCTGGGTGCGTCAACACGGCGTTCACTCTGAAACCTACTGAGCACCCTCCTGCTGATGACGTGGGCGATGAGCCCTGGTTTTTTGGCGGGACGAGCCCCAGCTGCGGGGCCCGTTGGGAGAGCGGCCGGCACCTGCCCGCGGCCCCAGCTGTAAAAGCCAGCGGGGCTGAGCTGCTCCTCCTCCTCCTCTCCACTCGCGATGAAGGCTCTGGGGCAGCGGGGGCTGGCCCTCCTCCTCGCCGCTGCTTGGCTGCAGGCCGCGCTGGGCGAGGGGCTGGGGGGCAGCGCCGTGGGAGCGCGGCGCCGGCGCTCGCTCTCGCCGCGSCGGCATCGCCTCCGGCTGGAGGCCCCGCTCCTCCCAAGCAGCCCCGGCAGCCAGGTGGGTGCCGGCGCGGGCACGGGGCAGCCCCGTTGCTCGGGCAGAGCCGAGGGGGCCGCGGCGGGCAGCCCTCCCGCGGGACACCTGTCCCTGCAGACCTACCGTCGCCTCGAGCCCGGGGACGAGTGCGGCCTGGGCTGCTCCCCGCGAGGGACCAGCGGCTCCCGCAGCGGGGCCGGGCGGCTGCGGCGGCATCGTGGCGCAGGTGAGAGGTGGTGCGGGTAGGAGCTGGTGCTGGGAGCCCTTTGGGTGCTGCAGCCTCCGCTCGGCCTCCCCTCGCAGGGCTCCCCGGCGAGGCCGGCACCCACACGGCATCGCCGCCGGCCACGCCACCGCCGCGCCGCCCCTCGGCCCCCGTGGCCGGAGGCGAGAGGAGGGACACGGGTGAGTGCGATGCCCGCGCCGCGTCCCCGTCCCCCGGGGCCGGGAGCAGCCCCCGTCCTCACTGCCGCCTCTCCCGCAGGGCCGGCGCCCGGCCCCACGCTGGCCATGGTGGCCATGGGCTCTGTGCTGGCCGCCGTGGCCGCGCTGGGCTGCTACTGCTCCGTGAGGCGGCGCCGGCACCGTGCCGGCGCCCCCGGCGAGGCGCCCGGCGTGCCCATGGTGCCCGCGCCTCCYGCYGCTCCTGGGAATGCCGGCGTGCCGTGAGCCCCTCTGCCGCAATAAAGCTGTGGATCCAAGCATGTGTGTGTCTGGCTGCGGGAAGGGCAGTGGGGTGGCTGGGGGCGGCCGTGGTCCAGGGGCTTCCCATGGAACTGCTTCTCCTGCTGGGCTTCCCTGGGGATGGACCCATGGCACGACGCCAGCCCTGGCCCCGTGCGCTGCCCTTCAATTATTCCCGTCTTGCTTTCRCTTCTGCCTGCGCAGGAGCGCTCGGCTTAGCTAAGCCCAGCCTGGGGCAGCGTGCGGGCACCGTGGGGCCGAGAGCTCCCAGCAGGAGCGGCTCCCGGGAGCCCCTGCCCCTCTGCTCAGCTCTGGGGAGGCCAAACCTGGAGCATTGGGGGCAGTTCTGGGCTCCCCAGGACAAGAGGGACGTGGAGCTGCTAGAGAGGGTCCAGCGGAGGGCAACAAAGATGGTTGAGAGACTGGGGCATCTRTCATATGAGGAAAGAGTGAGGTGGGCCTGTYTAGCCTGGAGAAGAGAAGATTGAGAGGGGATCTTATCAACACATATAAGTACCTGAAGGGGGAATGTCGGGAGGAAGGGGCCAGGCTCTTCTCAGCGGTGGCCAGTGACAGGACAAGGGGCAATGGGAGCAAGCTGCAACACAGAAAGCTTCATCTCCATGTGAGGAAGAACTTCTTGACCATGAGGGTGCCCGAGCCCTGGCACAGGCTGCCCAGGGAGGCTGTGGAGTCTCCTTCTCCGGAGGTCTCCAAACCCACCTGGATGCCGCCCTGTGCCCGATGCTCTGGGTGTCCCTGCTGGAGCAGGGGGTTGGACTGGATGATCCCTAGAGGTCCCTTCCAACCTCAGCCATCCCGTGATTCTGTGACAGCCTCGGGACAAGCACCACATTCCCGGCTGCCTCTCTGTGCCGCGGGTTTCCGCACGAGGCAGTTCCCACACGTGGGATTCCCACGTGTGTCCTGCTGCTTCTTCTCCCCGTGCAGCACAGGAGGGAGCCGCTCCGGCGCGGGCTGGGGACCCCCTTGTTCCCACTTGCTTCCTTCTCAGAAGCAAAACGCCCATTTCTGGCTTTTTCTCGGAAAACGCGCGGGCAGCGGGGGATCTCCCTGCGCCCAGCCTCTGGGCTCGTGCTCCTCGGGCCGGGGGGCGCCTCGCCTCGCCTGTGTTGGTATCTAAGGGGCTCGCGGGGAGGATGGCGCAGGCTCGTCCACTGTCTYCTGTCAGCGTCCCCAGTGAGGGCTTGCGAATCCCAGTCGAGGAGGAAAGAAGGGAGCTGGAAACGCACTGTTTCCTCGGATGTGTCCTGAGTCCCGGGAGTCACCGGCAYGGGAGGTGGTGGATGGGGAGGGAGGAATCGCACTCAGGAGCCAGAGCATGGAGTTTCTTGCCAGCCTGACACCATTTGCGCTTCTTGCTCASTTTTCCTCTTGATCTGTAAGGTTTTCAAGACCTCTCCTGTTCCTATCTCTGTGTGCACTATGTTGAAGAGCTATTTAATACATGTATATATATTTTTTTCCACTTGAAAACCGCGCTGCTCTCCTGAGTGGATGTGTCCTTGGCCGTCCGTGTGGGAATGCCCTCCACAAGCAGCTCCTCGGGGCTGGCCCCTTGGAGGCAGCAGCCGCTTTGGTGGCACCGGTGACACTTTGGTGGCACCGGTGACACTTTGGTGGCACTGGGGCTCAGGACCCAGGGGCTGGTGCTGGCAGGAAGGGGCCCAGCCAGCGTGCCATGGCCACCGGATCCATTCCGGTTGGTTGCCAGAGCCCCGGTTCAGAGGGCCTGCAGCCCTCCAAGCCGCAGACCCGCGGCGAGGCTGGAAGCTGAAGCCGCTGAAAGGAGCAGGACCCCATCAGGCTCTCGCGGGGGGAGCCAAGAGCTTCTCCAGACCCCGGCTCCTGCAGCGGTGCCCTAGCAGCCCCTCTCCAGCGTGCCCGTGCCAGGGCAAGGGGGATCCGAGCTGCTGGAGGCGCCTGCCGCAACCCGGCCGCGTGCAGCCAGCTCCTCGGGGAAGGCGCGTGCCTGCGCCTAATGGCTTTGATGGATTCTCTTCCAGGAACTCGCCGTGGTCTTTGCTCTCTCGTGTGCACTCTCTCATGTTCTCTCTCTTTTCTTTTTTTTTTTTTCTTCTTTTTTTTTTTTTCTTTCCCCTCCCTTGTAAACACTTCATCTCGCTGGCCCGAATTCAAGTCGATGGCGGGGGGGCGACTTACAGGGGGCTGCTGTAGCCCCCCTGGGGCAGGTAGCTCCCACCAGGGGATGCAGGGGGGCTCTCCGTGCTTGCTCCCTCCATCCTCCCCGAGCAGCTCGGCGAGGAGGCCGGGGGGGCCCCCCTCGTGCCCCCTGCTTTTGGGGGCTTGGTGGGGCTGCTCTGCGTCCGCGGCTCCGGCGAGGGCAGGAGCGTCGCGGCGGGGCCGTGCGTGGGGATGCCGGCGGTGCCGCCCCGGCGCGCGGCGCCAATCGGCGCCACGCAGGGCGGCCCCGCGGGCGGCGGGCGCTGCGCCCATGCACGGCGCGCGGAGCCTGCGGCTGCCCGGCCGCGCCGTCATGTACACGGCCGAGAGCCTGCCCAAGGGCAAGAACCGAGTSATGGGGGTGAGTTGGGCAGCGGCGGCCACGGGGCGGGCGGGAAGAGCTGCTGGGCCGTGCGGTGCCCCCCAGCTCCTCCGGGACATCCCTCCCCTTCCCTGCAAACACCCCCTGGAGCGGGGAGGGCAGCGAGCCCGGTGCCTTGGGATGGGGGCAGCGTGGCTCCGTGCTCCCCTCCATCCCGCTGCTGCTGGGAGGGTGACGCCTCCCCCCGTCGCTGCCACTGGGAGAGGACTGGGGAGAGCATGGGGCTGCCCTCCAGGGAGCCCGAGAGCTGCGAGGAGGGGCTGGACGGCGCCGCTGGGAGGGGGCTCCCCTGTCCCTGCCGGGGGGCTGCTCCAAGGCAGCGCTCGCTGGGGGGGCTGAGGGGACCCGGCCCCGCGCGGCCCCTCCCCGAGGTGCGCGGGACGCGGGGCGAGCGCGCCCCGCTGTCTCCAACGCCTCCTCCCGCAGACCATTCAGATCATGACCGGCTTCATGCACATCGGCTTCGGCGTCGTCCTCACCATGCTCGCCAGCGTCTACACCTCGGTCTTCGTCACCGGCGAGATCCCCTTCCTGGGCGGCGTGTCTGTGCGTGGCACGGGGACAGGGGGGACGCGCTCGCTCCAACCCCGGGGTCCCCCTGCCTGCTGGGGACCAGGCCTGGGAAAGGCGGGGGGTGGCTCTAGTTCAGTGGCCCTGGGCAGCAAATTGCAGCACAATTTATGGACTTTTTTGTGGGATGTGGAAGCGTCCAGCCCTTCTGGATGTAAGGGTGAGGAACGGGGGGTTCCCTGGGCAGCCTGTGCGCAGCCYGGGGCTGTGCGGACGGCAGCGCCGTGCCCGAGGGGATGCGCGCCGTGCACGCGCCGACCGCGCTTCACCATCAGTCGTCACCCCGCAGTTCATCATCTCGGGCTGCCTGTCCATCGGCGCCGAGAAGAGCCCCACGGAGTGCGCGGTGAGCTGCTCACTCCCGCGCCGCGCCGTGCCGCGCCGCGCCGTGCCGGGCAGCTGCCCAGAGCCCCGCGCGTGCCCCGCCGCAGGTGAAGGGCAGCCAGACCATGAACATCATCAGTGCCATCTTCGCGCTGCTCGGCATCGCCACCTTCATCGTCGACCTCAACCTCAACGGCCTCTACCGCTCCGGCTTCGACCCCTGCGCCTACCTGGTCGTGGTGAGCGCGGCCGGCTCTGCCGCTCGGGATGAGGTGTGGGACACTCGGCCCCAAAGCGCCAGGGAGGGGACCCGTGCCATGGGGCTGGGACGGGAGCGCAGGGGGCCCGGGGCGAGCGGGCACGTGCAGCGCCGGCGCCGCTCACGGGCAACGCTGCGGCAGCTCGCGGGCAACGGCATCTCCATCGTGCTGCTCATCTTCACCGTCCTCGAGCTCTGCATCGCCGTGGCCACGGCCAGCTTCTGGTGCCGGGCGACGCGCGTGCGCTCCGCCGAGGTAGGCGCGGGCGGCGGGCGAGGGGCCGGCGGCGCCGCGGGACCCCTGCCCACCTCCTGCCCGCTTGCAGGCCATGCTCATCGCGCCCTCGGCCACGCGGGTGGACGCGCCGCTGCCCCCGGCCGAGCCGCCCAGCTACAGCGAGGTGAGGCGCGAGCGCCCGCAGCCCGGCCCGCGGCGCCCGGCAGCCCCGCTCTCCCCTTCCTCCTCCTCCTCCTCCTCCTCCTCGCAGCTGGCCGCCCCGGACGCCTAGCGCCCGATGTCCATCGAGGAGAGCCCCGGCGCGGCGCCCGGCCGCCTCCTCGCGCCACATCCCGCCTCCCACCTGCCCGCTCCGAGGGCTGAAGGCTCCGTTGTCCTCCTCGGCACACAGCYGTGTCCCAGCCTGGCCGGCCCTGCCGCGGCGATGGAGCGGCCTCCCTCTGCCTCCCCTGCTCCGGCCTCTCCGGGAAGGGCTTTTGCTCTGCCCGCCGGCTGCTTCTCAGAAGGGTCTTCCTGTGGCGGGTGGAGGGCTCTGGTAGCATAGAGGGGCCCTGCCGCCACGCTCCGTGTATGCCAGGGGCTGCCTAGACAGCCCGCGTCCGACTCGGTCCGTCCACCTCGGGTTGTACCCTTCGTGTGGGCTTCGTTTTCTCTCGGAAGTAAACACTTTGGCTGGACCTCGGCCCTCTCGTTTGCCAGGGCTTCCTTGGAGCGGCTGCTGCAAGCTCCCACCTCGGCATCAAACTCCTGAGGCCTGCGGGGCGGCCCGTCAGGGCAAGGGCGTCCTCTCCCGTTCCAAAGCCCTGCGTTGGGAGCCGGGTGCTCACACGTTGGGAATGGGCGCCCTCGGAGGGTGCTYGGGAGCTGGGGCGCGGAGGATGGCTGGAGATTCTGGGGCGCCAGGGTCCTCCCTGCTCCTCCATTCCAGTTTCCCGCTCCCTGTGCCAAGGGAAGCTGCCCGAGTGTCCCGTGCTGCTGCTTCCCGGGGCCTGTGCCCCACCGTGCTCGGGACCCCCAGCYGCTTTGGGGGCTCGTGCGGCAGCCGCGGTGGGGCCGAGCGTCCGCACGGCGCCTGGAGAGCCCCGGCTCCTCCCGAAGACGCCTGGGCTCGAGCTAAGTGTTTGCTCTTTCATCGCGAGCAGCCGCGCGCACACACGCCGAAACCTCATGGATTATTCACTCGCCGCCGGTTATTTCTGTTCCCAGCTCTGAAAAAATAATGAGCCGGGTTCGCTGCAGGAAGCCCCAGAGATTTGGGGAATATGGATGAACAGGCAGCTCTGACTTGGGGTCCGTTGCAAGCCTGGATTTGCAGCCTGGGCAGCCGGCAGCAGCACGGCGTGGTTGGGTCTGCCCACAGAGCTGCTCCCAATGCCCGCTGATTGAGCGGGATTTTCACTGTCCGTGAAACTGCACTCGGGTCAGAGCAGCCTCCCCTGCCTGCTTGGAGACTGTCCAGGCTCTGGCTCCTCCCGACAGGCCCGTGTTTAGGACGAGGAGCAAAGCGGGGACCAGAGCATCTCTCCWGCCGCCCCTGCATCCATGCCTGGCCCAGGCTTCCATCCGCAGCCTTGTGCTTCATGTCCGTCGCTGGGAAAGCACGGGGGTTAAATCTGCAACAAAAGCCCGAACGGTCATTGGGAGCTCTTTGCACACTGAGCATGTCCCCAGTGGCTTCCAAGCCAACGTGTGGCCGCGTTTGGGTGCAACTCGCCCCTCAGCGGCACAATCCGGACCGGGGCCGGGCCCGGCACGTGGCCGGCGCCGCGCGGAGGGC
>NW_020455650.1:9348-12443 GCF_003342845.1 Nothoprocta perdicaria
GCCCCGCGCTTCCGCTTCGCCAGGGCCTCCAGGTGCTCCTGGGCTTGCTGCACGTCGGCTCCGGTGGCGTCCTCGTGTCCTTCGTGGGCGAGCCGGTGGAGATGCTGASCGTGCAGTCCTGGTACCTCTTCTGGGGGGGACTCTTGGTGAGGAGCCCGTGGGCCGGAGCAAGGAGGAGGGCTGGTGCCCCGGGAGGCAGGGCACACGGCAAGCTCTGGGTGTCCCGGGGCACCCACAACAAGCTCTGGGTGTCCCGGGGCACCCACAACAAGCCCAGGCCCATGCCCAGCGGAGGGCAAAGCCCCCAGCCCCCCCCAACCCTTCAGGGGACAGGTAAGTGCCCACGGCCTCAGGGAAGTGCCCTCTCCATCGTGGCCGTGTCCCCCTCTCCCAACAGTTCATCTCCTCCGGCTCCTGCTCCATGTTGGCGGAGAAGAACCAGAGCATCTGCTTGGTAAGTGGAGACACGGGGGCTGTGCGGGTGASGAAACGCTGTTGAGGAGAAGAGCCGCGGACAAAAATGCCTGTGGTGGCTCYGGAAGGGGCCGGAGGGAGCCTGCTCCAAGGAGGGCGCCCGCCTGGCTCTGTCCCCATCAGGTGAGGGGCTGCACGGCCCTCAACGTCACCAGTGCCCTCGCCACAGTGGTGGGCATCGTCCTCGTGCTTTGGGACCTCAGCGTCTGCACTGGGCTCAGCTACGGGGCGGCGCTGCGGCTGGAGCTGGTGAGCACGGGCTCGAGGAGGGGCTCGGGGCCCCCCGTGGCCACGTCGGGACGCGGAGAGGGCCAAGGGCAGCTATGGATGTCACCGCTTCCTGAAGACATTACCACGCGCTTGGCTTACCCTGAGCTTTGAGAGATGCACAAGGAGGGAAAGGTGTCACCCGCTCCCTGGCCTCTCCGGCTGGCGCTGTGAGGCCCTGGCGAGGCCCTGGAGCGAGGCGAGGCTGGCAGCTCGCCCTCAGCCCGGCGCTCTCCTCGCCAGCGCGTCACCAGGGCGCTCCTGGGCATCCTGCTGATGTTCACGCTGCTGGAGACCTGCGTCACGCTCACGAGCACCTACTTGGGGTGGCACCTGCAGCTGGTCGCCTCCATCCAGGTGATCCCGCCGCAGCCACGTGCCCGGGGGGAGGCGGAAGGGCTCCTGCCTCCGGCAATGCCACAGGGACAAGGTCTCCAGGGAGGGTGGCACGGGGCGGTTCAGCTGGCCCCACACGGATGCGTCTTTGCACGGGCCACCCCAAATCCCTGTGGAAGCGCCACACAGGGTGGCGCGGCATCCACCGGCACGCGAGGACGGGTCTGGCCCGGCAGGAAGCGGCAGGCTGAGGGGAAGGGCTCACGGGCGTCCTCGCTCCGCAGGCTGCAGAGTTCGGGCCCTACGTGGTGCCTCCGCCCGCCGTGGTGCTGCCGCCCCCGCCGGCTTACGACGAGATCTTTACGAACGCAGACGGACGTGCCGCGTGGAGGGGGCACTCGGAGACTTAGCCCCGCTCCCCCCAACTCCTTGGCTCCATTTTTCTCCGCGGGATCCGTCTCTCCTTTCTGGCTCCTCCGAGCGCCGCACGGTGGGTTCCGGAGCGCTGGATGCAGAGCCCGGATGAAGCCCGGACGATGACATCTCCAGCCCTGTCTGGAGGGCTGACAGCACGGCCCCGGTGTCCCCGAGTGGGCACAGCGTCCCCAATAAAACCCCGAGAGCGGAACCCACGAGTGCCCTGTGGTGCAGGACTGATGTATCCTGCGGGGATGCATCAGGAGAGCAGTGAYCGCTCGCTGAATGGTTGAAGTTGGCCAAGGCACTGGGGCATCCCAGTCCAGAGCTCGGCCCGCAGCRCGTGGGGGCAGGTTGTTCAGGGCCTGCTTGTGTTCTGGGGTGTCTCCAAGGGTGGCCATCCCACACCCCTCTCTTGCCCCGTCCCTGCATCCCCGGAGCCACCTAAGTGCGCTCCTGCTCACGCGAGGACCTGCTCCTGTGGGCCTTGCTCGGGCCTTGGGTGCCGCAGGCCTTGGGGTGCCGGGTTGAACAGGACAGCTGAAAACGCAATGGGAAAACAGGTCTTTCCTGAAAAAAAAAAAAAAAAAAAAGTTTTCAGCTCCCTGCCCTGCCGGGGGTGCTGGGGGCTGCCCGTGCTGGAGCCGGTGCTCGCTGGGTGTCTGCGGGAAGGGCTGGTGGGACGCAGGCGGGACACAGGCGGGACACAGGCAGAGAACAGGCGGAGAACAGGCGGAAAACAGGCGGAAGACAGGCGGGTGTCTCGGGGTGACAGCGCAGAGGATGGCGGGAGGGGTGGGGGCCTGGCTGCCGCCCGGGCAGCACCCAAGGTCCAGCGCTAATAAAACCAGCCCTGCGGCAGCACGGCTCAGTTCCTGCTCCCGGCGCGGCTGGGCACGGGCACGGTGAGCGCAGGGACAAGGCCGGGCTGCGGGGGCCACCGGGAGAGGGGACGTGGGCATGGGGGGCGTTTGTGGGGCGAGCGGGGCGGACGCCGTGGGTCGCAGGAGAGCCTTTGCCACCGTTGCCTGCCCCTCGCTGTGGGGCCAGGCCGTGTGCCGTGGGGCAGGACACGTGCACCACGGTGGCCAAAGGGCAGCTCGCCGTCCCGCGGCAGAGCCAGGAGGTCCAACACCCGCCCCTGCTGCTCCTGCCCCTGGAAAAGACCCGTCCGAAGCCCTGGTGAGGGCAGCAGGAGAGAGGTGGCCTTGGCTCCCGAGGAAAGGGGCTGTCCCCGGGCCCTGGGCCTCCTCTCCTGCCTCCGCCCGGGGAGGGTGCGCGCCCTTGTCCAGGGAAGGGAAGAGCAAGGAAGTAATTCRGGCAGGGATTTAGGAGAGCAGGGAAGGACCCCTGTCCTGCACGTCAGCTCTGGACAGCGCTGGCGGAGATACCGCCCCCCTGCCTCCTTTTTGGCTCCTCAAACTGGCGCTCCGTGAAGGGTACTTCCCCCCTGAAACGGCAGCTCCGGGATGCCTTCTCCTCCATGGCAAGCTGCCACGGGCTTCCCAGGCGGGACGGCAGTCCCCGGGGAGACCTTCTGTGTCCCTCAATGCTTCCCGAGCTGCTGTCCTCCCTCCGTCCGAGCGTCCTCCTCCAGCTCG
>NW_020455650.1:13138-21004 GCF_003342845.1 Nothoprocta perdicaria
GTCCAGCTGTGCAGGGTGACAAGGCCGCTCGCTCCGTCCGCAGGCTCCTCGCGCCGCGGCGGAGCCCAGCACGCTGCAGCCCCAGCGCCGAGGGTCCCGGTGCCGGCTCCCAGCCGCCCAGCAGCGCCCCATGGGGACACGCCGTGGCCAGCTGCTCTGAGCACGGCGACCGCTTCTCCGACACRCGGCGACGATGGCTGAGAGCGTCTCCTGGGCCAGGCCCAAGCTGCTGGGGGTGAGCACGGCCCTACCGGGGGGCTCTTGCAGCGCGGAGCTCGCCGGGGCCCTCGYGGCGGTGGCGGGAGCGCAGCCGCTCACGCCTCCTTGCCTCCCGCAGGCCCTCCAGGTCCTCATCGGCGTCGCTTGTCTCGGCTTCGGTGGGGTGGCCTCCATTAACTCCCAGCGCTCCTGGACCTTCTGGACGCTGTCCGTGGCCAGCGGCTCTCCGTTCTGGAGCGGCCTCATGGTGCGTACCGGCGGCGGCGGCGCCTCGGCAAGCGCTCGCTCGGGTGAACAGCCCTGCCTTCTCTTCCCAAGACAGTTCGTCACGTCAGGATCCCTCTCGGTGGCCGCGGACTACGTTGACAAGCCCATCTTGGTGAGCAGGCCCCCTGCGACGCTTCCCCGCATCCCCGTGCCGCTTTGCTATGGCCGGCGCTTACAGAGCGGTGGGCACCAGAAATGCTCGGCAAAGCCTGCCCGCAMGGACAGGCAGCGCTTGGGCCCCAGGCTGGGCTTGGAAACAAGACGGAGTGCAGACTGGACGGTGGGGACAGGCACGRAGGCTGGGCGCCGTCCTGCGCTGCTGCTAAGCCAGGCCTGTGCACCGCTCTTGCAGGTGAAGAGTAGCCTGGGAGCAAACGYGGCGAGCGCCCTGTTTGCAGGAGTCGGGATCATCCTCTCAGTGGTGGAGCTGGCTGGAAACAGGATGTACCCGTTCTCCTCAGCACGTCTCTTGGTAAGCGGCCCGCGTTGCCGTTGTTTTGGGGTTGCYCACGTTGGTGAACCCAGAAGGAGCCAGGCTGCCATCTCATGGGCCGCTCACCCGCGTCTCCCATGCAATCCGTGACAGCCGCCAGCCCCATCGTTAACTGGGGCTGCCATCATAATTAAATGCACTCACAATATTATAACCCCATTATTACTATGGTTTTTAAAAATGTTTTGCTTTGGTTTCTGGTGATTGAGCTGAGCTGGCTCAAGAAAGTTTGCTGTGAGTGACAGGAGTGAGGAGAAAAGCCGGAGAAAGCTGGGCTGGTTGAAAATCCTTGGGCTTTGCTAGGAGGAAGGGAAACAACGGATTCCTTTAGCCCCAGAAAACCGTCCACGAGACACTGCTATGATTTCAAGCCACAGTGACATTTCCACGCACACTTAYAGAGGGCTGTAGCAGCCCTGACAAAGCTGCTCCTGGGGCTGGGGCTGCCCGCCACACACACGTACGGCCCCGGACGAGGTGGGCAGCGACGGAGCAGCGGTTCCCACCCAGGAACCCAGCTTCCCAGGAGTTGCTGGGGCCAAAGGTGGGGTCCCAGCCGCGCGCTCGGGGCTGTCCCGCGCGTGTCGCGACGCTCCGCGGGGCCCTGTCATCTGCAGACGGCCAGCAATGGGGTCGCRGGCATGCTGCTCTTCCTCAGTATCCTGGAGCTCTTCGTCACCATCCTGCTCTCCTACCAGGGGCGCCAGGCTGCCCACCACCTACACCAACCCGTGAGTAACCCTGGCTGCRTCCCGACGGGCGCTGGGACAAGCAGGGGCCGGGTGACAGCCAAGGGGGACTCGCTGTGAGCTTGGGCTGCACCGCGGGGTGCCCCCGGGCACTGCGCAGCCCCGGGATGTCTCCCAAATCCACGTGCTGATCAGGGAGCGCCGGGGAGCGGGGGCACTCACGGCTCTGCTCCGCAGGCGCTGCCTTTCGCGGCCCGCTCTGCAGCTGTGCCCGTGGTGCCGTCGTCCCCTCCAGCCTACTGCAACGGCGGCTACGCTCCCTAGCGCGGGGCTCCCGACGATGACGCCGAGACGTCATCCCGGCSTGAGCGAGCGGCTCTCCCCTTCCCGAGGGCGCTGCCCAGAGCCCGCGCGGAGCCCTGCTTCCGTCCCACGGGCTCCTTGGCACAGCCCGATTGAGAGCACGGAGCTAAACCAGAGCAATGTCCCGCTCGGGCCGACTCCAGCCTTGGCTGCTTCCCAATAAACTGGAGGTGGATGGATGCTGGTCTGCCCTGTGCGCTCGGGCAGGGGGGCAGCTCGGGAGAGCGGCTGGGGACGGTGCCCAGCGGGCACTGAGGCCACCAGGCGAGCCCTGATGCCGTCCTCGCTGTCCCAGGGACACGGACAAGAGGCTTGGGGAAAGGGAACAGGCACGAGGGGCATCCAGCCCGTGGGGCAGCACTTGGGGTCCACACGGAGCCGAGCCGAGCCTCGCCGGCCTCCCACCCCATTGCCRTGCTGCTCCGGCCGGAGCTGAGCAGCGCTCCGACCCAGCAAGCGGGATAAGAGAGGCAGAGCGCACAGACACCTTGGGTTGGGAAGGAGACGAGCGGGAGGAGAGGGCGCTGAGGCTCGGGCACAAGCCGSGGGACAACGATGTCTTCTGGCTTTCCGTTCAGCACACCGTAGCCGGGTCACCCRCAGCATCAAGAGACGGGAGGCCCAGCAACGTCCTGCTGGATCCCACAGATCCTGCTCTATGGCTCTAACGCGGGTCACCTCATGGACTGTGTCCAGCGGGCAGAGCCAGGTTCCCAGGATTGCCCTTCAGCCCATCGTTTGCAGCCTTCCACCTCCTGCTAGTCCCTGGTATGTGCCAGGGGCCCTGTCCATCCAGTAGGATGTTTCCTTCTCGCCGAGTCCTCCTCCTGCAGAATCCATGTGATATTTCACCGCAGCCTTGGTGATTCTGGACAGGTTTTCCACAGCATCRCAAGTTTTACTGGAAGCAACCGAGCAGAGGCTCCAATGTAGCAGGGAGATTATCACAGACACATTTGGGATAGGGTTTAGGAACAACGCCAAGGCAATCCAGTATSAGGTACCATCAAAATCCCGCTCAATGTGTTTCCGAACACGAGCCAAATGCTGCTTCTGGCACCACAGAGCTCTCCAGTCATTCTGGATGGGGCAGGAAGGAGGTGGAGGGGACATTACCCTCCGCGTGGGTTTCTGAGACCACGGCAATTTTAAAAGCCTTCAGGCTGGTCCAGGAGGGATTTCTGGACAGGCCTGACACGGCCTCTGYGTGCGGCATGGGCTGCAGCCTCTTGTTCGAGGAGCACGTTTTCCCCAGCACATTCTCTGCACCCAACGGTTGTCTTTGGTCACGGTTCACGTTCCTCCCTTGCCCTGTGGTTTCCTCTCTCCTGCATCTCTCCGGGGCAGCCAAAGTGCTTGGACCGGGAATGCTCTAGGCAGTTCTCACCACCGTCGGAGCAGCCACATTCAGCGACCCCAACCAGCCCTGCGCTGGTCGTGGCAAGAACCGACGGTGACGCTTCTCCCGACCTTTCTCCACACATGTGGCAACCGATGGCTCAGGGACTTCCCAAGCCTGGGGGAATGTCTTGGTGCTTAACACGCTCCGTGGAGGTCTTCTCTGCAGCCTTGTCCACCTTTGGTTGGGGCAACAAAGAGGGGACAACATGGACCAGGGGCCTGGCCTCACAGAGCAGCACGTTGGTCTGCAGAGGAGGGCTTGGCCTCACGGCCACCCAGGGAACTTTATGCCTTTCCAGGGAAAAGGGCAGAGATTTTAAAAAATAATCCTTTCTCCTAACTGACACTTGCCCCAGAAAATGTGGATTTCTCATTTTGGAACCAATATCAGAACAGCCTTGCTAGAAACAGAAACATTTGGAAGAAAAGCACAATGTTGACTTTTGGTATTTTTATGGGGATATAAAGTTCTTCACAGGAAGCAGRAACTTTCTGTGAAAAGCATTTATCCGTCAGAATCTATTTTCTTTGGAAAAAAAAGACGTAGGGCTTATTGGTTGGGAAAAGACTTTCAGTTCCACCAGGCTCATAAACGTATTCCGTGCTGGTTGGCTCCGTGTCATCCTCTCACAGGATAATTGGGGCTGGAAGGGGCCTAGGCAGGTCTCCAGCCCAGCTCCTGCTCCGAGCACGGTTAACCCTGGCTCGGACCAGCTTGTTCAGGGCTTTTACTAGCCGGGTCTGCCTCCGAGGACGGACACTGCACACACTTGCTGGCCCTTCTCCACTGCTTCGACTGTCCYCATGGGGATAAGCTCTCGTTGCAGCCAGCCTGAGCTTCCTCTGTTTCAGTTTACGGCTGTTGTATCCTGCTCTCCTACCACGCTGCACCAGGAAGAGCCTGGTTCCGTCTTCTCCATCACCTCCCCAGAGGTTCTGGGGGGCTGCCGTTAGGTCCCCCCGCAAAGCTCTCTCCCAGGCTCAGCCACYCTCCGAGCTCAACCATCCAACCAGGTTTCTATCCACGCAGGAGTCCCCCCATCCAGACTGTGACACCTTAACTTGGATCCAGTCCGATACTTGGATATTAAATGCATTSAACTTGTGAGTTCCTCAGCTATGGATAATATATATTTATACTTCTACACCCATACTGCAAGCTAAGCTCACACACGGAATTGTTGCCCATATTGAACGTCTCAGCTAACACCCGCTCTCAGTCTGTGCTGGATCCATATATTTGCTCTAAATGCATGTGTTTAATTTGCTGAATTTCCTCCCGGCGATGTAAAAGAAGGAATAAGCACCAAGGGAAGATTCGCATCTGCCAGGAGAGCAAAATTCTACTTCAAAAAAACCCTTAGGAACTCACTGTATACATCAGCAAAGTCAGAAATGCCTGTAAATACAGGGCTGGAAGGCTACACTGTCCAGGCCTTGCCACTTTCCAGCATCTGCTTGGCCAGATGGGAAGAAAGCTTCACCTCCTCTGGCATCTGCTTCCAAAGTAAACTGTTACATCCTACCTTGGGCTCCTGCCATCCCCAGCTGGACCCCGGCTTTACTTAGGAAAGGAAGAGCACTTTCTCCACGCATACCTCRTTCTCAAATAGGTTTTGCTCGGACACTTAACAAGAGCCGGCTGCAGGGATAAGAGCAGTCATGGATGTTTCCAATTGAGAGGCGGAACATTCAGGAATGCTTTCGGAATCTGGAGGCATGGATTTGGGAGGAAATCCACCGTGGCGAGGTGGCTTCAGCTGGGAGCGCAAGCCGTCGTGCATATCGGCGGACCCCASGCCTGTCGGATCACGTCGTTTCCAAGGGCTCACCCCACGGGTAGCGACAGGATCAGAGCCCAAATGAGAGACTGGTTAGCACCAGGCCGGGGCCGCTCAACAGCCAGGGCAAGGGGTGGCAGCCCCTCACGGAGCACTTGGTCCTGACAGCTCTTCCCAGCTCTTTTATAAGGACTGATTTCGATTAGCTTGGTGAGAATCACTTCGTTTTTGTCATCCCTCCAGCTACCGGCACCAGCTCCTGGTGTGCGGGAATGCACAGGAGGACWTAAGAACCGGGCTTGGATTTGTGACGGGAAACCCAAGGTCTCATTAGCAGATGAGGACGTCAGGGCACACGATGGAATGAGGTCTCAAACCAAAGCTCAGCAGCTAATGGCAAGAAAGTGCAAGTGGGACCTGCAGTACGTGGCAGTGAGGAGACCAAGTCCTGTGACAAACACCGGGATACACAAGCGGATCCATGGTGCAACATGGTGGCCACGCCGGCCCTCCTGCTTGTCCCTGTTGGCAGCCGTTGTGGTGGCCCGTTTGTGTCCACAGCAGCCACCACCCCGCGCAAGGTCGTCTCCACCCGCGCCGCTTCCTTGGTGTCCTGCTCCGTGGCTTCATCCTAGTCGTGGCTTTGTGGCCCATTCCCTTGGGGGGCAAGGTGGCYACCTCAGTCTGCATAGGACCTACCCAGTGAGCTCCTGGTCGGTTCCTACAGCTTACAGACAGCACGAGGAGGTGACTGAGGCCTTCAGGAGGGTCCTCAGAAGAAAGCTAAGAGACAGCYGATGTGCACGGACATACGGAGGAACAGCCTCACACCCAGGTCTCTGCAAACAAAACGGACAAGGTAGAACACAGAAACGTGGCTGGTCGTTTACCAGTGGAAAAACTGAGACCCGACAGCTTTATATGACCTACTGCACGTGTCCAATTTGGATACTGTTAGTATTTCACTTCCCGAGGTCGGGCGGCCCGGGACCGCAGGCTGCTGCTCACGCCTTGCTTGAGCTCATCTCTGCTGGGCTCCAACAGCGGTGTCTAGCCCAAAGTAGGTGTCTCAGCTCCCTCTAGGGTCAAAAGAAAGAAAAATGCAATTCTAGCAGTTACTTCAGCTGCTCCTAAAATCATCAGGAGGAACTCCCCTGTTGAGGGTCCTGTCTCACATTAGTCTCGAGATGACAAGTGTAGACAGAGATATTTAAGCGAGATGAACTCAGCCTCTTAACCCTGTTGATGCTCACGGCTGTAAAAACAAAGTCAGCCTTAAGCTCCCCGTGGCAAATCCTGCAACTCAAGAGATATCAGGGCACTGTGTTTAAATATTCCTTCCACGGCCATAACTCTTGYGGAGCCCCTGGACGTGGCGGGAAATTCCCAGCCTTTAGAGAATTCCAAAATGGGAGCAGGCTCCCCGAGGTGTGCCTGCCAGGCCCCTGCTCCATCCGTTCCTCTCCCAGCTCAGGCTCACGGGCGCAGACCCGAGCCCAAGCCCACGGCAGAGGTCCCCGGCTTCTCCCTGCCGAGCACGGCGGGAGCTGGGGACGAACGGGACACACGGGCACGGGGCACCCCGCGGAGCCCAGCTCTGTCCCGCTTAACCAGGCCGTGATTTCTGCGGCGCTTGTCAAGGAGGGAAACCTGGGAGGTCTGTGGAGGCCGCCACGAAGGAGCCCGGCCCGCCGAGCAAGCAGATGGGGACGACGGCCCCAAAGGAAAGAGCTGTTTTCTGGCAGACCTGGAAGACAGTGGTCCGAGGAAGGGGGCCTCAAAGCCTGTGTCTCGGGAGCTTTGCACCATGTGCGGTGGCTCCGTTCCCAGGCTGAACTCTAATTTCCTATTGGAAAGGATTGCTTTCTTTTTTTTTTTTCCTCCCTTTGGAAAGACAAGTGGCCAGAGCCCCCTGCGCTGTTTATGGGGCTTGTGTTGCACCCCACTTCCCTCCTTGCTTTCTGTCAACACTGGACGTCTCTTAACCGCTGTAAGAAGCTGCCCAGGGCTCTGCAAACTGGGCACCTGGCAGGGCAACCGCAGGGCTTTGTCTCAGTGCCCCAACGTCCAGCTCACGATGCCATTTAGCAGCGCTGCAAGCGAGTCCCTTGCGGAGTTTAAGCAGCAGCACGAGCCGGGGCCTCGCGCGAGCGCGGCTGGCTCCGCGCACGGCGCTTGCCAGCATCACTCCCCGCTGCTGCCAAGCGGCCAGCGTCCTGCTCGTTGAGCAAGAGGGCCCCGCAGGGATTTCCATGAACAAACTTCCTGCCGGGAGCAAAGGGCAGCAGGACCGTGTGCCTGGCAGGTCTAGGCTGCTCCCGCATCCCGACAGGCATCGAAGGATCGCAGGGAGCCGCTGACCGTGCAGGAGGACAAGGGTGCGCGGGGGCTGGCGGAGGTACCGCGCTGGGGCGGAGGAGGCCGTGGGGGACGTCCTGGCGTCCCTGCGAGGGGATGCCGGTGCCTCCCGTGGCCGTGCCGCTCCCGAGGGGCCGGGAGGCAGCGCGGTCCCGTTCCCGGTGCCGCTGCAGCCCTCCTGCCCTCGCCGCGGTGCCGGGTGCTGCGCCGGCCTCCTGCAGCCCGCGCCGTGCTGCCCGCAGCCCCGCCGGCCATGGCAGCGTCGCCCACGGACGCCGGCAGCGTGAGGCTCTTC
>NW_020455650.1:21254-23227 GCF_003342845.1 Nothoprocta perdicaria
GAGCCACCGGGACCCTCGTGCCCTTCCCCAGGCCATCCACATCGTCAGCGGCATCGTCCGCCTCTGCTGCGGGGTGGTCCTCACCCTGGCCGAGCAYTACATCCCTCCCGTCGTCGTGGCCAGGGGGGTCCTCTTCTGGCTGGGGCTCCTGGTAAGCAGGGACACGTGCAGGGTCCATCTCCCCCTGCCAAACAAGGGCAGGGTGCTCTTGCCGGGGCCAAATCCCCCATTACTAGTCTCTTTTTAAGCTCACGTCCTCCGGTTGTCTCCTCTCCCGAGCCTGGGGGAGTTCGGGGCTGCAGAGCTCCACGTTTCTGGTGTGGGATGAGAGATGTGTAGTGGGGAGCAGWGGGGATCCTCCTGCTGACTTTCCCATCTCTGTTCCTGGAGCAGCTCCTGGTCACAGGGTCTCTGCTGGTGGAAAGTGGGAAAAGAGAGAACGTCCTGCTGGTAAGAGGGTGGCCGAGCGGGCAGCGGGAGGAACACGGAGCTCACGGTGGACTGTGGCTTCTGCTCCCRCCAGGGGCTCGTGGCACCTCCACAGCCCACCTTCCTCCCAGGTTTCTTCAGGGCCTCGAGTGAAGCACATAAGGGCAGGCTTGTCCCCTGCAGGTGCCCGGTTCTCCTCCTGTCAGCCACTGAGGGTGCTCAACACTTCGAGCCCCAGGCCCTCTAGGAAACGTTTAGACCCCAGCGAAGTCACTTGCAAATGACGAGGGGAAAATACCCCGCCACTTGGGCCAGGAGGCTTCTCCAGGAGGCCACGTGGCTCCATCCTGACCCCCCGTGACGCCCAACCTGCTGTAAGGGCTCCATGGGGCTGGGCAGCCCTGGAGCAAACACCCCCCAAGCTCAGGCACGCTGACCAGTATCCACGAGCCCCCCTGCCCAGGGAGCTCGGACAAAAGCGTCCTCTTCCCAGCTCTGTGYCGCTGTGCCCCTGCTTCTGGGCTCTCCGTGGGCGTGTGGGCCTTCTGGGCTCCGTATTTCGCCCTTGGAGGCGCTCCCTGCAGCAGGCAGGGCGCGTTGCCGCTGGCCCACACGCTGCGCCCACCACAGGKGAGGACCTGCTTCGCCTTCAGCGCGGCGGCCATCCTCAGCACCCTGGCGGCCGCCGCTCTGCACGCCGCGGCTATCAACGCCACGCTTCCCGCGTGCGAGCGGGGCCGGCCTCACCTCCTGAGGGAGGAGACGTGCTTTGACGCCGAGGTGAAGGTAAAGGCCTCGGGCAGCGGCCTCGGCGGCGGGCAGCGCCCGCAGGCCTCCCCGCCCRCCCTCCCGCCCGCAGAGCCGCAGCGACGGCCTCAACGTGGCCCTGGTGGCGCTCAGCCTGCTCGAGTTCGGCGCCGCCGTGGCCGCCGCGGCGCTCGCCCGCTGCCCGCTGCCGCGCTACGGGCGCCTGGTACGGACGCAGCTCGGCCGAGGCCCGCGCGGCCTCCCCCGGGCCGCGAGGCGCTACTTCTGCCCCGCCTTGTTCCGCAGGTCGGGTGAGGCGGGGAGCGCCGAGGAGGGTCCCCGCTGCGGTCCCGGTGCCCGCAATAAACCGACCCCGTGGCTCGGCCTGGCGAGCGTCTCATGGCGGCCGCCCAACGGCCGCCCGCCCGCCCTCGGCATGGCGCCCGCGACGCCCGCCCGCACTAAAGATGGCGGCGCGCGGAGGGGGCGCGTGGCGCGCTGCGGGCGTCATCGGGCGGCGCCCGGGCATGCGGCGCAGGGTGGGTGGGTGTGCGAGGCGCGTTGGAGACGTCATCGGAGCGCGACGGGCACGCGGGGAGCGGGTGGTCTGCGGGAATGGCGGCGGCGGCGGGAGCGGAGCCGGAACCGGGACCGGGACCGGAAGTAGGGCCGGCAGCAGAGTCAGGACCGGGCTCGGAACCGGAGCTGTGCCCGGGGCCGGGCCCGGGAGCGGCGCTGGAGCCGCAGCCCGAGTCGCTGCCCGGGGCTCCCGGTGCCGGTGCCGGGGAGGTGCCGCT
>NW_020455650.1:23407-42445 GCF_003342845.1 Nothoprocta perdicaria
CCCGCGGGAATGCCGGCCCGCAGCCCCGCGGGAATGCCGGCCCGAGTTCCCGCGGGAATGCCGGCCTGAAGCCCTGCGGGAACGCGGCCCCGCAGGAACGCAGGCCCCCAGGAATGCTGCCCCGCAGCCCCCCGGGAATGCCGCCCTGGGGGGACGCTGTCCCGCGGGAACGCCGTCCCACAGCCCCCCCGGGAATACCGCCCTGGGGGAACGCCGTCCCCCGGGAACAGTGCCCCACAGCCCCCCGGGAATGCCGCCCTGGGGGAACGCTGTCCCGCGGGAACGCCGTCCCACAGCCCCCCGGGAATGCTGCCCTGGGGGAACGCCATCCCCTGGGAACGCCGCCCCGCAGCCCCCCGGGAATGCCGCCCTGGGGGAACGCCATCCCCCGGGAACAGTGCCCCACAGCCCCCCCGGGAATGCTGCCCTGGGGGAACGCCGTCCCGCGGGAACGCCGCCCCGCAGCCCCCCGGGAATGCTGCCCTGGGGGAACGCTGTCCCGTGGGAACGCCGCCCCGCAGCCCCCCGGGAATGCTGCCCTGGGGGAACGCAGCCCCCCGGGAACGCCGTCCCACAGCCCCCCCGGGAATGCCGCCGTGCGGGAACGCCATCCCCCGGGAACAGTGCCCCACAGCCCCCCGGGAATGCTGCCCTGGGGGAACGCTGTCCCGCGGGAACGCCGCCCCGCAGCCCCCCGGGAATGCCGCCCTGGGGGAACGCCGTCCCGCAGGAACGCCGCCCGGGAATGCCGCCCTGGGGGAACGCCGTCCCCTGGGAACAGTGCCCCACAGCCCCCCAGGAATGCCGCCCTGGGCGAACACCGTCCCGCAGGAACGCCGCCCGGGAATGCCGCCCTGGGGGAACGCCATCCCGCAGGAACGCCGCCCGGGAATGCCGCCCTGGGGGAATGCCGTCCCCGGGAATGCCGCCCCACAGCCCCCCGGGAATGCCGCCCTGGGGGAACACCGTCCCGCAGGAACGCCGCCCCGCAGCCCCCTGGGAATGCCGCCCCGCGGGAACACTGCCCCGCAGCCCCCCGGGAATGCCACCCTGGAGGAACGCCGTCCCGCAGCCCCCCGGGAATGCCGTCCCACGGGAACGCCGCCCCGCAGCCCCCCCGGGAACGCTGCCCCGCGGGAACGCCGCCCCGCGGGAACGCCGCCGAGGAGCGGGGCCGAGGGAGGCGCCGGAGGCTGAGGCGGCCGCGCCGCGCTCCCAGGTTCTCGCACATGGTCCAGGACAAGGCGCTGCGCTCCTCGTGGCAGCGCAAGATGTCGG
Organism: Nothoprocta perdicaria; assembly: GCF_003342845.1. Taxonomy (NCBI): domain Eukaryota; kingdom Metazoa; phylum Chordata; class Aves; order Tinamiformes; family Tinamidae; genus Nothoprocta; species Nothoprocta perdicaria. The sequence continues at coordinate 24,686 of NW_020455650.1, forward strand.
AGCGGCGCGAGAGGCGGCTCGTGGCGGAGCTGGCGCGGCAGCTGCAGGAGGGCAAGCGCGCCGAGCGCGAGGTAACGRGCACGGCGCCGCGGTCCGGAAAGGGCTGCGCTCCATCCCCGGGCATCCCTGGGATCCCCGTGCATGGGTCGTTGGGAAGGAGGGTGTTCTCGGGCCTGAGGGGAGGCGGCCCCGGTCGCCGCAGGCTCGGATGCGGGTCCCCCCGCGGCTGGATTTGCTTCTCCCAGCGCGGGCGGCAAAGGTTCCGTGCTGCTCGCGCAGGAGAGGAAGCGGCGGCGGGAGGAGAACCTCAGGCGGCGCCTGGAGAACGAGCGCAAAGCGGAGATCGTCCAAGTGGTGAGTGTGTCTGCGCCCGCATCCCGGCCACGGGTGCTGGATCCAAGCCCTCCGTTCCCTTTTCCTGGGGGCTTTGGGAGCTGCTCTGAGCAGCGCTGAGGTGATGGGGGAAGTGACGGACCCGGCCGGTTCTGTGCGTGGCCTCTGGGCTTTGCAAGGTCCTGTCTGTGGCAGCGGGAGGAAGAAAATCCTCTGGCAGCTCCTGCTGCTGGCCTTAAGCTCGGCCTGGGCTTTTCTGGGATGGGAGGTGTGCGGGTGGGAGCCTGGCTCTCCCCAGGGCRGTCTCTGAAAACTGCCTTTCCCTCCCCGCTGCCAGATCCGGAACCCGCTGAAGCTCAGGCGGGCCAAGAAGAAGCAGCTGCGGCGGGTGGAGAAGCGGGACACGCTGGCCCTGCTCCAGAAGGCGCCGGCGCAGCGCACGGCGGCGGCGCAGTGAGCCCGCGCGCGGGAGCAGCCGCGCTGCAGGAGCCCGGCCCGGCGCCTCCCGCAAACCCCGCGCCTCTCCGGGGGCGTTTGTGCGTCCCGAGGGACGGGAGACGCTGCGCGGGGCCTCCTTGGCTGCGGAGGGGCAGGGCTGCTGCGGGTCCTGCGGCGGCGTGGCCGCGGGAACAGGCTGCCGAGCGCGCCCCTCTGAAGCCGGCTGTTGCTGACGGGCAGGACGGGGCTGCCTCTTGTCCGGCACTGCAGCGAGAACTGCTCACCTAGCCAAAGCRGCCTTGTCTTTTCAAAAGAGAGCGGCAAGGGAGCTGGGCTTGCCTCCGAAGGGATGGGATGGGGCGAGTCCGGCCTCGGCGGGACAAGCTGCTGCTTTGGCCTTTGCTCAGCCAGGAACTGAGGAGTCTGGGCCGGAGCAGATCTTCCTGGGCTGACCGAGCACCGAGACCTTCGCTAAGGAAGGGCTTTCCCTGCTGGAGCCTGTTGCGCGGGGCAGAGCGGGGACGTGGATTCATCTCTGCTGCAGTACGGAGCTCGTGAAGGGCCAAGCACAACTCACATCAGACTCCTGTCCTTTCTTTCCCAGGGGTTTGGGGATGAGTTGGAGCAAGCCGGGCTGAGGCCCCGGGGCTTCCTCCGAAGCAGGGAAGGGAGATGGAGGTGGACGGGAGGCTGGGGAGGGAGAAAGGAGTGTGGATGTTGGCCGGCTGCCCGGGAGGGGAGGTGCAGAGGGTGGTGCAAGGCCGGGAGCTGGCAGCCAGCCCGCCGGCTCCGTGGGATCCGCGCCTGCTCCGTGGGATCCGCGCCGGCTCCGTGGGATCCGCGCCGGCTCCGTGGGATCCCCACGCGCCGCGTTAGCGAGAGGCTGCCCCGGGGGTGCAGGACCTCCGCAGAGGCGCCGGGCACCCGCGGGCTCCCAGGCACGGCGCCGCGCTCCGGCCGTGCTTTTATTCTTTGTTTCTTCCTCATTCCTGTTTCCTCGCGGCGGGGAGCRGGAAGGGCAGAGCGGAGGCGCGGGGCAGTGCCGGGTCATCGGCCCCGCAGCGCTCCCTAATTAATGATTATCCCGGCGGAGGAGCCCTGGATAAAGGGCAGGCYGGGGGGCGGGGGCGCCCTGCCTGCYTCCCACCTCCTTTAGAGCCACCGGAGCCCGGCGCTGTGGCGGTGCCGCCGGCGGTGACGGCGGCGCTCGCTCGTGCCGGGGCGGCCATGGTGGAGGTGACGGTGACGCCGCGCTCCTCGCTGGCCGACGGGCCGGTGCGGGTGCGCGTGCGGGGCCTGGCGCCGCGGCAGCGGGTCACGCTGCTGGCCTCGCTCGCGGACGAGCGCGGCGGCCGCTTCCGCGCGCGCGCCTTCTACGCCGCCGACGAGCGCGGCGAGGTGGACGCCGAGCGCCACGCCGCCCTCGGGGGAGACTTCGCCGGGCRCTGGCCCATGGGCCTCTTCTGGTTCCTGCGCCCCGAGGCGCCCTTCCAGCGGCTGGTGAAGCGGGACGTGGCCGGCAGCCCTTTCCGCGTCCGCCTCGAGGTGTTCGACGGCGTCCGCGTGGTGACGGGCCCGGAGGAGCCGCCGCTGGCCGCCTGCACCGCCGAGCGCTGGTTCGTGGGCCCCGGCGTCCGGCGGACCCCCGTCCGCGAGGGCAGGGTGCGCGGGGCCCTCTTCCTGCCTCCAGGTGAGCACGGCAAGGCGGGAGGCTCCCTGTCGCCATCCGCAGCCGCGCTTCCCCCGGGAGCCGCTTCCGCACCCGCTGGCACCGACAGCTCCCGAGGGCAACGGCGGCGACTTCGGTCAATAGCATCTCGCTCCGTGGAAGCTTGGAGAGGGGTTTGAGCCKTGATGGTTTTCCGTGGATCCCCTCCCCGGGAAAACCCTGGAGCTCTGCACGCTYGCTTTGAGCCGCTGGGATGGCAAGAGGGGCGCCGGGTGGGCGGCAGCCTGGTGGCGACAGACGTGCCTCGCTGCCTGCAGGAGCCGGGCCGTTCCCAGGGGTGATCGACATGTTTGGGGGCGCCGGGGGCCTCATCGAGTTCCGAGCGGGGCTGCTGGCCAGCCGCGGCTTTGCGGTGCTGGCCCTGGCCTTCTTCGCCTACGAGGACCTGCCCCGCACGCTGACGCAGCTGGACCTGGAGTACTTCGAGGAGGCCGCGGAGCTGCTGCTCCGGCACCCTAAGGTGAGCGCTGCCGCGCCGGCGAGGTGCGGGGGTGTCCCAGCAAGGGCTGCTGAGGAGGCTCACGCGGCTCTGGCGCCCGCTGCAGGTGCGAGGGCCCGGCCTGGGGGTCGTCGGCGTGTCCAAAGGGGCAGAGGTGGCCCTGGCCATGGCCGCCTTCCTGCCGCAAGTGGCGGCCACGGTGTGGATCAACGGCTCGGCCTTCCTCCACGGCAGCCCGCTGCTCTACAAGGGCCTCCGCATCCCCGCTATCCCCTACTACGTGGAGCGCCTGCTGTTCACGGAGCTGGGAGCCTTGGACAACTACGAGCTCTTCGGCGATCCCCGGGACCCTGCTCACAGCGGCTGCGCCATCCCCGTGGAGAAGATCCGGGGCAAGGTGCTCTTCGTGGTGGGAGAGGCCGACCGCAACTTCAACAGCAAGCTCTTCGCCGAGATGGCCGCGGCGCGGATGAGGAAGGACAGCTACCGCCTGCTCTCCTACGCCGGCGCCGGGCACCTCATCGAGCCCCCTTGCTCGCCGCTCTGCAGCGTCTCGAGCATCCGCGGCAGCCCCTTCCCCGTGCTGTGGGGCGGCGAGCCCCAGCCCCACGCCAGGGCGCAGGAACACTCGTGGCAGGAGATCATCCGCTTCCTGGAGCAGCAGCTGGGGCCGGCCTCCAGGTGCCGGCTGTGATGGGGAGTCTGGGGGGCACACCGGGGGCCCGGCGGGAGCGGGTGCCAATAAAGCGCAAGGGCTCGGCCAGCGCTGCCGTGGGTCCGGCTCACGTTCCTGGGAAGGGAACTGTTCCTGCGGCACGGGGTCTGGGAGCTGGAGGACTGGAAGGCTCCCGAGCGGCACAATGGCACCCTGATGTCCCCAGTGCTGTGACAGCGGTCGTGGTGGCCCAGATCACTCTGCCTGCGCCAGGGCTGGGTGTCTCTGCTGATCTCTGGAGGTGCCTTCCAACCGTGAGCATTGTGTCCTTCAGCAGCCGCATGCTCCGCCACCTCCTGCAGCCCGCGCTCCCGCTCCGGCCGTGCTGTGACCCGCGTCTCCTCTCGCCCAGCCTTCCCGGCCCCTGCTCTGGCTGCGTGGCCTGGTTTTGTGAGAGAAAAAAAGGGAATTCACCAGCAAATCCCCTCTGGAATGAGCGAGGTCCCCGAGCTAGCGCTGGGAAGGGAGCAAAGCTCCCTGTTCTGCTTGCAGAGCCGTGCTGCAGGATGCACCTGGGTGCAGGCGGCCCCGCAGCCGCATCCATGCGCTGCTGGGCTGAGGACGGCCGCCTGACAATTCACTATATGTGTGTGTGCTTCACATAGATAGTGAATATAGGCKGAACGTATAGCCCTAGGATCGCGGTCACCCGGCTGCTGGCAATTCTTTGGCGTGCTAAGGTTTTAATCAGGCTGATGCTRAAGCCTTGAATTTGCAAATGCAGCATGTGCCTTTTGCCCAGGGCAAGACTTTGCGTGGTGACTCAAACACCCGTGGGTGCTCMAACAGCCGAGATGTTTGCATCAAATTGCCACCATTTCTTTACTACACCAAAAAAAGCCAAACCCTCCTTGTGTCTTCTCTCGCCAGGCTGCGTTTCCCCTGTGCATGTGGGCAGCACATTTTTCTTCTCCCTGGTGCCACCAGCCCCACATGTGCCCTGAGCTCGGGACTTTGGCAGTGGGTGTCTGGCTCTGGCTCTCCTTTGCAGCTCCCACACCTGGACTGGAGGCGATTCTTTTTTTCCTAAGATGATTTTTGCTTCCTCTGAAAAAGCTCAGTCACTTCAGCAGGGGCAATACCCATATTCTCTGCTTACAGAATAAAAAGGCTGCCACAGTGCTGGCAATTTTTGAGGGGGCACAGGGGGGAGGAAATGGGATTTTCCTTTTCCTTGAATCCCACAGTCTGCTGCTCTGCACGGTTTGGTGACCCCCAATTCCCGCTTTCCATGTGCTCCCTGTTATCAGAGAGCTAAAGAAGTAATTCCTTCCCCTTACTAGACGAGCCACCGATCCCAAATCAGCTGAGAGCAGGAGCTGGGGCTCTGAGACCACCCTCTTGTGCTCCAGGACAAAGCATTCACCTTGCTGAGCAGCCTTCCGTGCACGGAAGCTGTTTTCCCACCCTGGCAAGAGACGTCCCCAGGAAAATCAGAAAATCCCAGGCTTGCAGCCCGTGGCCCCGACCGCGCGAGCAGTGCTGCTGCTGCCGTCTCCGGGCGCGGGAGCACGCCTGCAGCGTGCAAGCACAAAGCGATCAATCGCGGCCAGGGCACGGGAGATAACGCAAGTTAATGAGCGACCAGGGCAAGCGCTAGCCTGCTCGCCAGCCCGCTGCGGCACCTGGCACGCAGTCAGGCGGGAAGCGTCGCCCTCCGCGGCTCCCTGCCGACATAGCCTCTTTTGAGAACGCCCTGCTTTTTTATTTATTTATTTTTTTAATTGTAGGACTGTATCCTTTCTCATGTTGGTGTTTTTCCCTCGAATGCCTGAGCTACTAACAACCCCCCTTGCAGTAGGCTGGCGGTAGAAGCCCAGGAGTAGAGAGCCCCAAACGGATTTAGCAGGGACAGGATGCCCCTGGCTCCAGTGAGGAAGCAAGAACCCACCAAATGCCGCAGTCGGCAGCAACTAGAGGCGACCAAGATCCTTCCCGTTCGTTGCAGGGTGAGTTGGCCAAGAATCGACCTGTGGAGCTCTGCCTTTGTCTGTGCTCACACTGCACAGCAGGACATCAGATCCCCTGTCGCCGATTCTACTTTTTGGGGTTTTTCTTTGGCTTATCCCTCACTTGACCTTCAGTTTTCTTTTCTTTATGAAGTCCAGACCCCAGTTCTRGATCTCTTCTGAGCAAAGAGCGCGTAGCGGTGTCGCTACCATCCGCACAGGCAGCCGATCCCGGCCCTTCCGCRGGCACCAGCGCTCGCACCCTTATGCCGAAAGCTTATGCATCTGAAGCTCGCTTTTCCCCTGGGTGTCATCGAGCTGCAAGCGGCGCCGGGGCAGCGAGGTCGCTCGCCTGATCTCTGGCACGTTTTGCCGTGGCCGGCCTCTCCCCCGCGCCGTCCCCCCCTGCTCGCTTGCTCGCCTCCCCCTATAAACGTCCGCCGCGCCGGGCGAGCCCGCCGCCGCTGCCATGGGCTGCCCATGGAGCTGCGAGCTCGCGGCCGTGCTCTTCCTCCTCTCGCTGGGGCCGGGCCCCTCGCGCGCGCTGCTGCGGTACCGCTACGAGTGCGGCGACTACGGCATGCAGCTCCTGGCGTATCCGCCCCGCGGGCGCAGCGTCCGCTTCAAAGTGCTGGGTGAGTGTCGGCGAGGYGGGCAGGGGCTGTGCGAGACCGTCGCCCGGCTGCCTCTGCGTCCCACGCCGGGGTCTGCGCCCCTGGGCTGAGCCGAACGCTTGAACGTGTCTCTGGCGTGGCACCTCTCCCGGGTTGTGCCGCTGGAAGGGGCGGCACGGACGGGTGGGTTTTTCTGCAGCCTGCCCCCGGGGGGACAACTTGACCCAAAGCCAGGCTCCCGGGACCGAGACTGGGTCTGCACACGTGGGGCGGGCAAGAGGCAGTGATGGGGCAGTCCTGCGTGGGGGGGACGGCGGCTTTGCYGTGCCCCAAAGCGGGGTGCCCCCCAGCCTGCGCCACCGCCACCCCGCTTCACCCGGTGCCCGCGCGCGCGCGCTCTCCGCAGACGAGTTCGGCAGCCTCTTCGAAGTGGCCAACTGCTCCATCTGCCTCCACTGGCTCAACACCGGCGCRGACGGAGGCGTGAGCTTCTCCTCCGGCTACGAGGGCTGCCACGTCCTGRTGAAGGTGAGGGTCCCGTGCCGAACGCCTCGTGCCCGGCTGCCGGCGGGCGCTGGAGGTGACCGTCCCCTCTGCCTCGCCGCAGGAAGGCCGCTATATCCTGAGGGTCCGCATGGAAGAGGTGCTGATCAGCGGGGTCATCGCAGCCTCCTACGAGGTCAACATGACCTGCCCGCAGCCGGCTGACTACTATGTCCTCATGGACGGGAACATGCGCATTGAGCACGAAGGGAATGCCATCCAGCAGGCCCAGGATGGTGTCCTTGTCCCCCAGCCCCAGCCTGGCCTCCCGCACCGCGTGTCCCAGTCTGCCCTAGCTCTTCCCGGGCACCAGCTCCAAAGCCATTCGGGCCAGGCTCAGGCTGTGGTTCAGCCCCGGCCGGGGCTGGTACATCCTGGGCTTCAGCACCAATCCCAGTCCGGCCCAGTTCGCCCAGGGGTTCAGACCCAGCCTGGCCACATTCACCTAGGGGTTCAGACCCAGCCTGGCCACATTCGCCCAGGGCTTCAGAGCCAGTCAGGATTAGTACGCCCAGGGGTTCAGTCTCAACCCCAACCTGGCCTAGCGCCCTCGGGCGTCCAGACCCAGCAAGAACCAGTCCATCCAGGGGTGCAGTCCCAATCCCAGCCAGGCCAGGTTCGGCCCCTTGCTTGGCCCCAGGCTGATTTGCGCCCTGGCATCCAGCCTGAAGCCCAGCCTAGCCTGCTGCACCCCGGGGTTCAGAGCCAAGCTGGCCTCCTTCGCCCTGGAGCACAGCCCCACGCCCAAGCTGGCCTCGTTAGTCCCGGAACACAGTCCCAGGCCCAAGCTGGCCTTGTTAGTCCCGGAACACAGTCCCAGGCCCAAACTGGCATCATTCGCCCTGGAGCACAGCCCCAGGCCCAAGCTGGCCTTGTTAATCCCGGAACACAGCCCCAGGCCCAACCAGGCCTTGCTCGCCCTGCAATACGGCCGCAGTCTCAACAAGGCCACGTTCGCCCTGGAACGCGGCCCCAGGCCCAGCCTGGCTTCCTTCGCCCTGGAACGCGGCCCCAGGCCCAGCCTGGCTTCCTTCGCCCTGGAACACAGTCCCAGTCCCAGCCGGGCCTAACACACCCTGGTGCTCACACTCTGTCAGGTTTAGTTCACTCTGGCATTCAGCCCCAAAACCAGCTGGGCTTAGTTCACCCCGGCCTCCAGACCCACTCTCAGACTGGTTTACTCCACTCTGGTKTCCACACCCAAGCTGGCCTAGTTCACGCCGGCTTTCAGTCGCAACCAAGTCAACTGCACCCGGCTGGACCAGCACGTCCTAACCAACACCGGCCGAGCCTAGCGAGCCCAGGGCTCCACCACCAGCCCCAGCTAGGTCCAGCGCGTCCTGTCTTTCAGCCTCAAACGCAGCCAGGCCCAGCGCGGCCCGAGTTCCAAGCCCAGCCTGGCGTGCTGCGTCCCGGCCTTCACGCTCAGCCGGGCCTGCTCCAGTCCGCGGCTCTCTTCTACCCCTCAGCAGGGGCAGGTATGGCGCACGGGAGGAGGGGAGCGGCACGGAGCAGGGCCTCCCCTGCCGCTGCCCYGCGGGGAGGCTCAGCCTTCTCCCGTCCGCAGGGGCCCAGCTCCCGCGGGAGCAGTGCCGCGTGGCCGCGGGGAGGATGCCGTGCGCGGCGCCGCTCGGCCGCCACAGCTGCCTGCGGGCGGGCTGCTGCTACGACGACGCGGACCGCCTCGCGCCCTGCTATTACGGCAACACAGGTGAAAACCCGCGGCTCTCGGCGAGGCATCTCCAGCTCTCCATGTGCTCCGCCATGGCTCCTTGGTGGGGAGGACGGGGCCTGGCGGTCCCTAGCGTGGCGGTGTTGGTCGCCAGAGCCTCCAGAGAGCCACCCGTGGTGGTTCTAGGGCAGCCCCGGGCCTCTTTGGAGAGCCGCCGGGAAATGCGTTGGGTCCAGAGAAGGGCAACCAAGATGGTTAAGGGAATGGAACATCTCTCCTATGAGSRGAGGCTGAGTGAGCTGGGCCTGTTTTCTCTGGAGAAGAGAAGGCTGAGGGGGGATCTGATCAACATGTATAAGTTCAGGAAGGGAGAATGCAGGGAAGAAGGGGACAAGCTCTTCTCATGGGTGGCCAGCGATAGGACGAAGGGTAATGGGCACAAGCTGGAGCASAGGAAGTTCCATCTCCAGGTGAGGAGSAACTTCTTTACTGTGAGGGTGACAGAGCAGTGGAACAGGCTGCCCAGGGAGGCTGTGGAGTCTCCTTCTCTGGAGGTCTTCAAAACCCRCCTGGATACCAYGCTGTASGTGTGCCTGCTGGAGCGGGAAGGTTGGACTAGATGAGCTCTAGAGGTCCCTTCCAACCTTGAACATTCTGTGATTCTGTGAAATGCACCATGCTCATGGCCCAAAAACTGCCATGACAAAGGACCTATGCTCTCGGCCCACTAGGACTTGGACTTATTTAAACCTGGGCCCACTGGGCAACCCCTTTCCTTACGTTGCAGCAACTGTCCAGTGCCTGCAGGATGGGCACTTCATCATTGTGGTGCCCCGGGGCCTGTCCAGCCAGCCCTACAACCTGGACAGTGTCCGGCTGGCCAGTGACGAGGGCCACTGTGAGCCTGACAAGGTGACAGACTCTTTCGTGATGTTCCGCTTCCCTGTGACTCAGTGCGGTACCACCGTGCAGGTAAGGACAGGGCCCTGGTGTCCGGGGGCAGCTCTGTCCCTGAGCTCAGACAGGGAAAGTCAAGCCTGCGCTTGTGTTCACCCCAGGTGATCGAGGACCGGCTGGTTTACGAGAACCAGCTGATCTCTACCATCGATGTGCAGCCAGGACCGCGTGGCTCCATCACACGGGACAGTATTTACATGTAAGGAGAGGGATGCGGGGGCTGAGCTGGCTCCTGGCTGTGAAGAACACCACCTCTCCTGGCCAAAGGGACGGGGGAACCTCGCATCCCACCCTTAGCAAAGCCTAGCCTGCCCAGYCTCTGCCTAAGGCGCCTTGCCAATCCCAGTCTTCACCTTGCTCTTTGCCCCGCAGCCTCCACGCTCGCTGCATCTACAACGCCAGCGACCTGCTGCCGGTCCGCGTAGAGGTGGCAGTGCCTCCCACAGCCGAGGCCCTGACGGAGCCCGGGCCTCTGCGGCTCCAGCTGCGCATCGCCTCGGGTGAGCAGCCCGCGAGGCAGCGGCACGGTGCCCCCGCGGCGCCACGGCTAGCTTGGCTTCTCCCTCCTCTCCCGCAGACGAAAGCTACAGCAGCTACCATGAGGACAGCGAGTATCCCCTCGTGAAGGTGCTGAGGGACCCCATCTACGTGGAGGTGCGCCTCCTGCAGAAGACAGACCCCAACCTGGTCCTGGTCCTGCACCAGTGCTGGGCGTCCCCCAGCACCAGCGCTACGGCAGAACCCCAGTGGCCCATCCTGGTGGACGGGTGAGCGGGAAGCAGGCAGGGAAGAGAGGGATGGCAAGGCGGGGGCCCTCAGCAGGGACTGAGGGTGCTTCTTGTGCATCCAGGTGTCCATTCGCAGGGGACAACTACAGGACCCAGCTCCTACCTGTGGGCCCGGCCTCACAACAGCTGCCCTTCCCAAGCCACTATCAACGCTTTGTTGTCTCCACGTTCACCTTCGTGGAGTCCCCCTCCATGGCCATGCTGGAAGGCGAGGTGAGGAGGGCGTGCATAAACACCACGGCGGGAGAACTTCTCCACTCAGCCCTGCGGGGTGAAGCGGAGCTTGAGCTTAGCTCTCAGACAGAGACTAAATACAAGCGCTCAGATGCAGTGCATGAGCCCTGTGACTTGGCCACAACTGCAGAGCTCTCCTACTGTCCCTCCTGGGTACTGCCCTTCACCCTTGCCTGCAAGAAGCTCAGCCTATACCTGCAAACCCATATGTGCTCAGCCCCATCTAGAGTGGCTCACCCCTCAAGAAACGGTCTCCTTCCAGGAGACGTGGGGAACACTGCTCCCCAAGGGGTGTCCTTCAAGCYGTGAGGACATTCACCATCCAACTTCTAATACCCTCAACACCCTAAACACACGCCTGGGACTTTGACTGAGCAAATGCTTTGGTTTCCCACCCTGCCAAAGATCCCTGGCTCATGCTGTGCAGCACAGACAGCGCTGCCACATGCCAGGTAGTCTCCCCTCTGCTCTGGCTGTGGCCCTACAGAACAAGCAAGGCATCTATGCTCTTTTATAGAGTTTCCTTTGGGTAAAGGACTAAAGAGCTGYTTCTCAGGAGGCCACAGGGCCAAGGCTGCCTGGCCTTGTCCCCGTGCCACACGCTGACACCGTGCCAATGCCTGCCTTCCAGGTGTACATCTTCTGCAGTGCCTCCGTGTGCCACCTTGCGCAGCCGGAGCCCTGCCGGCCCTCTTGCCAGCTGGGGGTGCCATCAAGTAAGTGGGGGCGCTGGGAGGGCTCTCCTGGTGGCATCCCGCTGCCAAGGCAGGTGCTGCCCTGCCCGCGACGTGCAGCACGTGCTCCTGCGTGGCCTCAACACACGCTCCCAGGCTGGCCCGTCAAGGACGCGCTTAGAGGAGCTGAGAGGTTTTGACAGCTTGATGGCAACGGCATGCTGGCCACCGAGGGCCCTTTGGTGGCCTGCAGCACAGCTCCACATCCCGCTAACTGGCAGCCCCCTTTCCATGCCAACTCCTGGTACCCCTCCACAGGAGCCCGCCGGTCTCCGTCTGAGAGGAGGACAGCAGAGCCCACGCACAAAGCGGTTTCTCAAGGACGCATCATCTTCCAGGAGAGCCCCAGGCTGCAGAAAGGCTGAGCTCAAGGTCTAGGGTGAGTTTTTCTGCTAGCACCTGCTCAGATGCTAACCGAAAAACACGGTTTTCAGCTCTCTTGTTACCGTCCTCTCCCTCAGCTGCCCCTTCACACCAGGCAGCRCCGTTTTAAACGTCCTCCTTCTCCGCAGCCCTTGCTTTCAGGTCACAGCTGACTGGACATCTCCGGGCTCTGCTCTCCCTTGTCAAAAACATGCAGCACAAGAAGTATAAAATAAACCAGCAAGTGTGGTGGCTCAAGGGAGAGGCTTTGGTGGTTTGTCTGCGGGGGACAGAGCCAAAAAACGTCTCCTCTCCTTATCTCAGAGACCGTGACAGCCACAATCTCCCCTGAGCTTCCCTTGCGTGTAACAGGCAGTCATGCAATCCTGCCGCTCTGGCTGGTGGTGCCAGGAGGAGGAGGGCAGGGAAAGCAGGGATGGGCAGGTCATTGACACCTGGGTGCCTGGAGCCAGGGGGTGAAGGGCAGCTTCAGCTCCTTCTCCATCCCAGGGATGGGAGGTGGGTCACAAACGTTTCTGGCCGCAGGGGAGGCGGCCAGGGAGGGAGCCCAGCCTGCCCAGCCCATGCAGACCCCGTTAGAGGTTTCACTCGCACAGAACTCGGGGCAGCACATTCACTTGTTTCTCTCACCWCTCTGGCTGCCTTGGGCGTAGGTGTCTGTGGAGGATGGAGAACAGCAGCTTCTCAGCTTCCCAGTGGGTGCTAGAGACCYTCACGGGGGCACAACCGGTCTCGCCTTCACAGAGCCACCCAGAAGGGCAGGTGAACCGAACCCAGGGAGGCCCTTTCTCCCCAAGCAAACACCAAAAACCAAGCACAGACCCAGCTAAGGCGAAAKGCATCTACCCATTTCTGCTGTTTCTCGAGGGAAAAGGAGGCTAAAGCGTCCCCCAGAACGTGCTACAAAAGCTGCGGGGAGAGGAGCAGCTGTTTGATGGGGGCTCTTTGAAGGCAGCAGCCCTGGCCTGGCCCCAGGCAGCCCTGGGCTCATCCCCGCTCCAGCACACCCAGATCCATCACCGGACCCTTCCCTCRGGGCTGGGTACCTCCGGGGCCTGCGTGTGACAGGTCACGAAGAACAGGGCTGTGAGCAGCTCCCCGGAGTCCTGGCAGCCTCCTCCTGGGCACGGACGACAGCAAGCTGTGCGTGTACCGGGTAAGACGACAGTTCTTTATTTCCGCAATGAAACTAGACAGCTGCTTACAAACCCTGCACGTTCACCTCCCTCCCCACACGCAGCCCCACTACGGTCTCTCAAACACCCACCAGCAAACGGGATGAAGCCTTTTGTTGCCTCAGTTACAACCACAAAAAAAAAGGGATCTAAAGCCAGAAGGACGAGCACGAAACCAGGAGAGGAGAGAAACAAAACACCAAAGCCATAAACAACGGGGAAGGCGCCATCCTGCTGACTTCCCTGCTGCCAACAACCAGAGCAGGGAAGCGCAGGGAAGCGCCGAAACCCACCCGCCTCCCTCCCTCCCACACCGCCCCCCMCCCCAATACTCCCCCTGTCCCCCCCGAAGCCCAGCGCTGCAGCGAGAGCCCCCCTTGGCCGCCCATCTGCAGTTAGAGGCTGTAGAACTTCAGGCTCCGGTCCATGCCCGTTGAGGCGATGAACTTGGCGTGGTGGCCGAAGGCCACCCCCGTGGTGAGGCCGCTGTGCTCTGCGGAGGGAAGGCAGCGCGTGGTTAGGGCACGCTCACGCAGAGCAGGACACGGGGCTTCCAAGGAATTAGCCTCTGCTACAGGCTCTTTCCATGGTCACCGACTAGTGGCAGCARTAAGAGACCATCTCCAAAGCTCCTGCTCCCAGAACCTCAAGAGTTCATGCTGCACAGCTGAGGATTGCCTCCCATTTTCCCCTGCACCCGAGGCACCTGCTGATGGGGCCGGTACTATCACTCTGCACCCCACAGCTAGGTCTGCAGCACCACGTACAGCAGAACCAGAAGATTCCCTCTCCCCAAAAAGGGCCACCACCCTTCCAACTGTCCCTCAATCTGTCTCCGGCGGCCAGAGCCCCTCACCTGTGAAGTGGAGGATTTCTGTCCACTGCTTGCAGATGTAGATCTGAACATCCRTGCCACCCAGGGCCAGGTAGGTGCCACTCTGGTCAAAGATGAGAGACTTCACCTGCGGAGAGGGAGAAGCAAAGCTTCACATCGGGCCTAAAAGCTCCAAACTGGCAACTGGGGATCAACTCTTCTCAACAGTCCATGAAGGGAACCCACCACCACGGCTGGCACCTCTACATCAGGCTCCCCACGGACGAGAGGAGCGCTATGGACACGGCACTGGCTTGGAAGGTGGACACGGTGGCAGAGACCTACAAGCCTGCCSGGCCGCGAGGGTCACGCACCTCAAAGTTATTGTCCAGCTGCAGCGTCTTGAAGTTCTTGAGTTTACGCAAGTCCCAGAGCTTGACGGAGGAGTCGTCCGCGGCCGTGGCGAGATAGTAGCCGTTCTCAGAGAAAGCGATGCTGGTGATGGGGCCCGAGTGCCCGGGGAAGTTGGCCACGTTGGTACGTTCCTGGGAGCGAGAGGGTTAAAGGCTTGYAGGGAAACGCTGCCTCGGGCACAAGGGCCTCTGAAGGAGCAGGCTGGCAGGAATTTGCRTGAGCACAGAAGTGGAGATGAGGAAAGCCACAGGGCAACGTCATCCCATGCGGTACCCAACTCTCACACTTCCCGTGAGCTCCAGGCACGCAGCAGAGCAGAGCCCCGTAACGGCTCTGCTCTGTGCAGACAGCTCAGCGTAGGCCCATCCGGGTCAGCAGTCTGCCTCGGAGTTACTCATCCCACCRCACAGCCAGCCTGCCAGCCTACAAACCTCCTCCTCTCTTAGGGAGGAGACCAACTCATCGAAAAAACATACTGATTGCCAGCTTCAGCACCAGAAAAGAGGCAACTCCTCGGCTGAAGCTGTATATTTTTGGAGAAAAATACCGCAAGCCACGCTGAAAACCTTCTCCCAGACTCACTCCAGCAGACACGGGCTCCGTGCCTTGGGCTGAGCACCCRTCTGGGCACCAGACCCAACAGACTGATTGTGGCTGCGTCCCCTCACACCTCTCCACGCCTCTTGCCTGCCCAGAGCTACCCTCACCTTCAGATCCCAGATCTTGATCTGCGAGTCCATCGTCCCTGTTCCAAAAATGAGCCCATCTGGGTGGAACTGGGCACAGGTAAGAGCTGCAAAGACACAGGGGGAAACGYGGAAGGTTTAGGGGAAGAGTCTGACCTGGGAGATCCTTTTACCAGGGGGTGCCCACAGAAGTTTCTCYGGGCTACTGGAGACCCAGGGATGTGTGGGCAGAAAATCCCCTTCTCCACAATCTCGGAACGGCCCCCAGGGGTAGGCAGGCCCAGSCACAAGCCTTACCACAGCCAGAGCTCTCATCCGTCACCTTGGTGAGAACACGGCCTGTCTGGATATCCGAGAAAGCCCAGTACTGGAAGAGAACAACAGAGCACTGAGCACCAAGAAGGGAGGGCTTGGGGGTGTCTGCACTCTTTGGGCAGCGTCTCACCTGGTCATCAGAAGAGCTGAGGAGGTAGTCCCCCGTGGCATGGAGACTCAGGCCGGTCACAGAGCCCTCGTGGGCACGGACAACTTGGACACACGAGGCGTTGGGCACAGACCAGATCCGGATGGTTGCATCAGGAGAAGCTGAAAACACCAAGTCCTGGACAGGGGTGAGACA
Source organism: Nothoprocta perdicaria (assembly GCF_003342845.1). NCBI lineage: Eukaryota > Metazoa > Chordata > Aves > Tinamiformes > Tinamidae > Nothoprocta > Nothoprocta perdicaria. The sequence continues at coordinate 39,923 of NW_020455650.1, forward strand.
AGGAGGCATGAACCATGGTCACAAGACTTTCACCTCCCATCTGASAGCTTCCTAGAACTGCCTTCATCAAGTGGGATGGAGAGCCCCGCCCTCACCCCATTCCCTTAGAACAGACAASCAGGAGATGGGTCCATCTGATCTACAGCCACCTGGCCTGTGAGGGAAGACACTCCACACTCCAAACGCGAGCGTGATCTCACCTGGGACGGGTGGAACACGACACTGGTAACCTTCTTGGTGTGCCCCTTGAGCGTGGCCAGGATCTGCTCCGAAGTCTTGTCAAAGACAATGACGTTTTTATCAGCCCCGCCTGGAAAACGAAGGGGAGAGCTGCCAGAGATGGAGTTGGCGGCCGGCGCAGCCCAAGCCCACCCGCCTTTCCTCGGGACCACGTTGTCCTGAGAAGCTCTGCACCGAGCCGAGAGAATTCCTGATGTCCCCGGCCATACACCCCCGCTGCAGCAGCACAGAAGGCAACGTGCCCCAGAGCAACCGCAGCTCTTTGCTAGTGGCCAGTCCCCAGCAAGCGGGGACGGCTCCCTTACCGGTGAGGATCTTGTTGGTGTCGGAAGGACAGAGATCCAGGGCAAGGATCCCCGGGATACTGGCACTGTGCAGCCCCTACACAAGTTAAAAGGACACCGGGTTAATGCCACGAGTCAGAGAGTGCCCCCAACGGAACTGAGAGGCCCTCAAGGGGAGCATAGGGGTGTCCTTCCAGCACTGCCGGTCTGTGCCACATCTATCCCTGCATTACGTGCTGTGGCACAAAATGCCACGCTCCCCTTCCTGCCTTGCAGAGCAGCAGATCCGCTGCTCAGCCATGGAGGGATTGCCAGGACGCCCAGCTGAGCTTCCAAGCCCTCGCGCCGAGCCGTGGCACTCACCACATGCGAAGCCACCTGCCGGTACTTGCTGAGCTCCTCTGGTTTCACCAGCTCCTCCGGAACAGTCTTGCCCCTCTGCAGGAATAAAGTAACCCGGAGATAAATAACAGCTTCCCCCAGGGAGGSTGCACATCCTCAATTCACTGCACCTGCTTAAAACAGCCCCCAAAGCCACCCCAACCCTCCTCTTCCAAAACAAGATGCCACCTGCCACTGCTCACCTTCTTGCGCTCCGTGGTCAGCACCGTGGCCTTGTCTTGCAGCTGCAGGACAAGAAGAGGCCGTTACCAAACTGATCCCGGATCTGGYGGCGAGGAACCAGGGAAGGTTGTGCCAGAAGAGCCCTTACCTTCTGAATGATCTCGGGGGTCATGCCTGCCAGCTCTCCCAGATCCATGGACTCCCCAGCACCCTGCAGAGGACAGGGAAGAGGGCCRGTTAGGCGCAGGGTGGGAGCAAGGAGGTGAAGGCGTGCGGGGGACACTCACCGCCACGTTTGGCTGGGCCGAGGGCACCGCCTGGGGCACGATGAGGCCAGCCTGGGGTTTCAGCGTCGCCAGGGCTGCGGAGACAGAGAAAACCTACGAGTTGAAGAGGCCACTCGCCCCGGAGTCGCAGAGCGGCTGCGACCCACGGCGCGCTCCGCCCAGACCCCCGGCGCCCCCCAGCGCCCCGCGTCACCTTCTCTGGCCGCGGTGACCTCCTTGGTGAGGCGAGCGATGACGCGGCAGGCGGCGTCGTGCTGGTAGAGCGCGTGGGACAGCTCCTGGCGCGTGGTCTGCAGCTGCTGGCGCAGGGTGAAGCTGTGCAGCATGACGGCATCCTGGCAGGGGCAGAGCCGCACGGGGAAGGCGTCAGGCTCGGGGCACTGCCCCTTCCTCCCGCGGGGGCAGCAGGGGCGCCGGGCGCCCTCCTCAGCCCCGGTGCTCACCCACTCGTCCTGCAGGGCCTTCAGGATGGCTGGGATGCTCGTAGCGGACGGCGGCTTGGGCCGGATCGGGTGAGCGACTGCGGCAGAGTGAACGCGTGAGGCTCTGGGATGAACCCCAAGCTTCGCCTAAACCCACGAGCCCCGCTCGTGCGCCCTCCGCTGCCTCCATCCTCTAGCAACGGCTGCCTCCAGCCCTGCTTTCCGGCTGCTGCCCTCCCCGGGAGCACCGGCTAGCCCTCCGGCCGAGGTTTCCGCAGGCTCCCAGCACGGAGAGCGGCTGCCGGGGCACATGCAGCCCCTGGTCCTGCTTATCCGGCAGCCTGCCCGAYACCTGCAGCCTGCGCCCGGGAGCTCTGCGGCTCCTCGGCCATCGCCTCCACCACCACTCACCTTCGCGCAAACAGCGGATTTTGCCCCAAACGAGCGTCGCAGCGCCACGCCGCGCCCCCGAGCCCGGCAGGCCCGCGGGCCCGGCGCTGCCGCCCCGGGAGGCGCCCCGCGGCTCCCGCTACCTTTGATGTCTACGAGCTGCTCCTCGGAGAGCGGCTGGTTGTTCACGGGGTCGGTGCCGTTCTCCGCGATGTACTTCTCGATCAGCCGCCGCTCGTACACGTGGTTGGACACGGGCGACACGCACGGGTGCTCGGGCACCTCGTTGGAGACTGCGCGGGGGAAGGGAGAGCGCGGGGGGCTGCGGCGCTGCCG
>NW_020455650.1:44620-45723 GCF_003342845.1 Nothoprocta perdicaria
CAGGAGCTGCGGCGGCGCCTCAAGAGCGCGGCGCCCCGCGGCTGGCAGGACGACTGAGCGGGGGGCGGCTGCACCCCCACGGGGGTCCCCGCTCCCTGCTGCGCCCCGCTTCCCGGTGCCACCCCCTGGGTCTCTCCACAAGTGCCTTTAACTGCAGCGCCGCACGGTGAGGGCTCTGCCCGCCCCACACACGCCGTGGGGCCTTGGTTCTAGCCAGCAGTGCCCCACGCAGCCCGCACCCGCAGACGGGGGTCTCGGTTTGGCCACCCGCTCCGCTCCCAAAGCCAAGCGCAGCCCCCCGAGGGGCGCGCGGGGGGCGTTTGTGCCGAGCCTGGCACGTGTCCGTGTCCGTGTGCCCGGCAGCGGCCGCTCGGCAGGACGGAGCGGATTCCCCCGGGAAGCCGCTTCCCTCCTCCGGGCCTCTGCCGGAGCGGGAGCCTCCGGTTCCCTTCGGGAGCGCGGCCGGGGTTCCTCTCCCTTCCCCAAAGCTGGGGCTTGTGTTTGTGCCAAACGGGGTGCCAAGCTGCTGCCACGCGCCCCTTCTAGGAGGCGGCCACCGAACGCTGCCTCGCTGGTTCTTGGTTTTTCAGAAAGCTGCTTTTAAAGCTATTTTGATACGTGGTGCCAAATAAACACTATTTAACGCCAGCGCCGGGGAGCTCGTTTTGCAGTCGCGGCAGAGGGCAGCGAGGGCCGGGCMGGGCGGCGGTGTCACCGGAGCCGGCCGGGGCGCGCGGTGCCTGGCAGGGACAGCTGCTCCAGCCGGGCGCCGTCCCAGCCGCCCTTCTCTCAGGATCTGTCCCCTCCATGTCCCCGCTGCCCTCCAGGCGTCCTCGGCACCGAGTCCCGCTGGCCTGGCCGCCTGCCCGGTCTGGCTCTGCCCGCCGGTGCCCCCCAGTCCCTCCCCGGGGGAGGAGGGCGGCGGGTGGAGGGCGAGGGATGGACGCTGGCGTCCGGGCAAGCCCCGTCCTTGGTGGCGGAGGCATCCGCTGTGCCCGGTGGGGTCCACCTTGGGGGGCCCGTTGGGGATTGCGAAGGGTGTTTAGTGCTGCACATCCCGGGAAGGTGCCAGGTGCTGCACGTCCCGGGAGGGGACTCCTTGG
>NW_020455650.1:46884-48632 GCF_003342845.1 Nothoprocta perdicaria
GGAGCCGCGAGCGGAGCGGGACCGGCAGCCGCGATCGCGGCGCTCCGCGCCCCCTCCGAGGCGCTCCCCTTCCCCGGGGATCCCGGGGGATCCCGCCCGCCCAGCCGGGCGCGTGGCATCGCCCCCGATCCCGGGGAATCCGCCCTCGCTCCCACGCACGCGGGATCCGCCGGGATCCGGATCCGCCGGGATCCGGAGCACGTCTGCGCTGCTTCCCGTGCACATGGGATCCTCTCCGCTCCGGAGTGGGTCTGCTCTCCCGCCCCGCATGTGCAGGAGATCCCCGGTGATCCAAAGGGGATCTGCTCCCTCCCGTCGGTGTGCACGGGAGTCCCCTGTGTGAGATCTCTTTGGGGTGCGCGGGGGGTCCCCCCATGATCTGCGTGGGATCTGCCCCTGTGTGCATGGGCATCTCCGGGATCTGCTTAGGAGTTCCCATGCACATGGGAACTTGTGATCCAGCTGCGACCTGCTCCCCCAGCTCCCCATGCCCATGGGATACCCTTGGATCTGACCTGGGCGTCCTCCTTCCCGCGGCATGTGCATGGGATCCCCTGTGAGCTGGCGGGGAGCTGCCCCCCCTGGCATGCAGGGAACCAGGGAACTGTGCGCGTGGGAAGCCCTTTCCCTGCAGTCCCAGTGGGATCTGTCTGTGCACGCAGGAATCCCTGGGATCTGGATGGGATCTGCCGGGTGCGCTCTAGAATCCCTGGGATCCAGATGCCCTGTGCCTGGGTCTGCCACKGGGGGACCTCTGTCCCTCTCCTTCATCTGGGCCCCCCAGCAATGCTCCCCCACATGTGGGTGCAAGCAGGTCCCTTCCCTCACCCATCCCGGGGGACTCGTGGCCCTGCCTCGTGCCCTGGCCCTGCGAGCCACCAGCCGGAGCAGGAGCTGTGTGCTCTATGCACGCACACGGGGCTGCCCAGCAGCTTGGGAGGAAAAACAGGGCACGTGGCGGGAAAGAGCAGCCCCTCGGCGCTCTCCTATTGCCCCCCTTCTGCGGGCAGTGTGGCTCTGGGGGGAGCTGGGACGGGGAGACGGGCAGGGAGACGCTGCCAGAAGGGGACGGTGCCGCTGTCCCCGCAGCGAGCGGCAACGTGGACCCCCTTGACCCCGTCTACCTGCCCGCGGAGCTGGAGCTGCTCGACGTGCCCGAGTACTACCGGCTGCAGCGGGCGGACCGGGACCTGCCGGCCAACGCGTCGCTGCGCGCCCGCTCCGAGAGCTACCTGCTGCTGCGGCACGGCGCCGCGGCGCGGCCCCGCGTGCAGGCCACCTACGCGCCCTTCAGCGCCCGCCAGGTAGCCCCGGCCGCAGCCCGCACCCCGAGGGGCCCGAGCCAGCCGGGACCCCCGCGCGGACCCCTGTGTCCTTGCAGGCAGCGCCGGCGGAGAGCCCCCTCGGGCAGGACGTGTCCCCGGGCTGGTCCGTCCGCGCCGTGCCCGTCGAGAGCGCCGCGTCGCCCAGCCAGCCCTTCGCCCGCGTGCTCTTCCACCTGCAGGGCCCCGACTGGCTGCCGGGCGCGCGGGAGCTGCCCTGCGTCGCCCTGCACGTGCAGCACCGGGGCCGGGCCGTCCACGGGAGCTGCCGCATGCAGGTGAGCGCCGGCTCCCGCGGGCTCGGGCCGGGCGCTGGCGCCGCTCAGCCCGCTCCCCCTTGCAGGCACCGCTGGGCGTCTGCGTGGTGGAGCTGGAGATGCCCCCGGCCTGGTTCTCGGAGCCCGCCGAGCCGGCGGAGCTCTACTA
>NW_020455650.1:49940-51223 GCF_003342845.1 Nothoprocta perdicaria
GGCCGCCCCCCTGCCCGCGGCGCTGTCGCCCTGCCAGGTGTCCGACGGCTGCGACGCGGTGTTCGTGGCGGGCAAGGAGAGCCGGGGCGCGCGCGGGGCCCGCGTGGACTTCTGGTTCCGGCGCTTCCACGCGGCGCTGCGCTTCACCGTGTGGGCGCCGCTGCTGCCGCTGCGCGTCGACCTGCGCGACACCACCCTGGAGCAAGTGCGCGGCTGGCGCCTGCCCGCCGACCCTGCCGACGGGTGAGGGGGCGCCGGGGGRGCTCTGCGCGGTGCCGCCGCAGCGCGGGGCATCCGCCCGGCTGAGCCCTGAGGCGCTCACGMCGCGCGCTGCCACCCCCGTGCCGTGCGCCGTGCTGCACCCGTGCTCACGGCGTCCCTGCGGAGCCCTGACGCGCTCGTGACGCGCGTCTCCTCGCCGACCGCAGCGCCGCCGGCGAGGCGGAGGAGCCCGCGGAGGAGGCGGAGCGGCGCGCGCGGGGCTGCCGGCCCCAGTACCAGCGCACGGCCGTGCGCTTCCTGGCGCACTTCGTGGCGCACCCGCTCGACGGCGGGCGCCACCTCGCCTACCTGCCCGGCGCCCAGTGGCTCCTCGACGTCTCCCACCTGGTGGCCCCGCGCGCCCGCGTCGTGGACCCCCGGGTGGCGTCGCTGGAGGGGGGCACGGTGGTGGTCGGCCGCGAGCCTGGCGTGACCTCCGTGGAGGTAGGGATGGGGGCTCGCGGGTGGGGAGATGGACACRGGGGGCAGCGGGACGTAGGGGGGACACCGGGGAGGAGGGAGGCTGGGCATTGGGGAGGCCGAGGAGAGGGAAGCGAGGCCGGGCTGTGCCGCTCAGCCCAGCGTTGCCCGCRTGCCCAGGTCCGCTCGCCGCTCTCGGACGCCATCCTGGGTGAGCAGATGCTGGTGGTGTCGGAGGAGAAGGTGACGGTGACAGAGCTGCGGGCCCAGGTGGTGTCCGGGCTGTCCCTCACGGTGACGGCCGAGCCGGGGCACCCCGACGTCATCGTGGCCGCCTGCCACGCCACGGCCGCGCTGCACGCGCCCAAGCGGGTGAGGGCGACGGGATGGGACGGGGGGCACCCAGCGTCTCCCACGGGGGCGACAGTCCTGTGCTGTCCCCTCGCTGCCCGCTGCCAGCCTGCCTCGTGTGCCCTGGCAGGAGGCGACGCTCTCGGTCTGGCTGGCCTTCTCCGACCACACGCTGGCCCCTCTGGAGCTCTACGGCTGGCAGGAGGCCGTGGTGAGCGTGGCCTCGCCGGAGGCCGCCGTGGCCTCCGTGC